>NC_142013.1:91473218-91553218 GCF_049901735.1 Notechis scutatus
TCAAGGCGAACCGTCGCAAGGTTGCCTACCCTTCATGGGTGTGTGTGTGTGTGCGCGCGTCCGCGCAATTCTCCTGCATTTGGAAAACCTCTAAACGGGGCTTCCAGAAAGTAGAGCTGGCGGGCAGAAAGTTTCAGGAGATTTCCTGAGGATCGTTTCCTGGGCAGCATCGGAGAAACTCCCGGCTTGATTTATCCCTTGGCCTGTTAGGATCTCATTCTGGGCCGCCTGGAGACTTCGGCTGGACCGATTCCCGGGGAAGAGGGCGTGCAAAGATGTCGTTTCAAGACTCACCCTCCCTCCTTTCCACCCCCTCTCTTTCTTTTGGATCTCACTGGCGTCAGGGAGCCACCACCCCACGCAAACTCGCTTCCCTGGTTCCTAGGAAGATTCCCTCCCGCTCCATCCCATTCTGAGGGCATCGGCCTGGATCAGTGGTGGGATTCCAAATTTTTTTATCACCGGTTCTGTGGGCGTGACTTGGTGGGCGTGGCATGGCTTGGTGGGTGTGGCTTGGTGCGAGTGTCAGGGAAAGGATACTGTAAAAATCTCCATTTCCATCCCACCTCAGGGGAAGGATACTGTAAAATCCCCATTCTCTCTCCATCCTACTGACCTGCTTTCCAGCTCTGTTCTTCTGTGCAGGGCAACCAAAGAAGACCCAGCCGATCAGCTGGGATTCGGGAGGCTGAGAATAGATGGGGGGCGGCTTCAGTCAGAGAGGGTATTCGGAACTACTCAAAATTTCCGCTACCGGTTCTCCAGAACTGATCAGAACCTGCTGAATACCACCTCTGGCCTGGATCCTTCCTTGCCCTGCCCTGGTCCGATTCCCCAGCGTGGAACCACCCCTCAACCCCCTCCCGCCAGGTCAATGGGGCAGCTTTCCACCAAAGCCTCAGCCGTCCCGAGTTGGGGGGGGGGCATCCGAGCCTTCAGCCTCCTTGGCACCCCAAGCTCCCTCCGTGGGGTTGGCTTCATTGCCAAGGTTGCCTCCATTGTCCCGCCGAGGTCCATTGTGAGCCGGGCGGAGCTTTTTTCCCCTCTTCGCCCCGCTCTTGGAACAGTCCGTTGCGCAAACACAACAGGCAAGGAGCGCCAGCTGCCAGGAGAAGCAGAGGGAGCGGGCCAGCTCTATAATGGGATGGGGTTTTTGAATGGTTTGGATTCGCAGGGGTCTCCAACCTTGGCAATTTGAAGGCTTGTGGACTTCAGCTCCCAGAATTCCTCAGCCAGCTTTGCTGGCTGAGGAATTCTGGGAGCTGAAGTCCACAAGCCTTCAAGTTGCCAAGGTTGGAGACCCTGGAACTTGTGAGAGAGAGAGTGTGTGTGTGTGTGGTGTGTGTGTGTAGGGAGGAGAGAAAGCGCTGGGTTCAATGAAAGCCAGGCTTCGCGGAAGCCCAGTCCGGGTGCGGTCTGAACTTCAAATGGCCTTCCATTGAGGAACGACCTGGAGAGGAGGAGGAAGAGGAGGTCGGCTTCAACGGGTCAAGGAAAGCGGGGATTGGATCAGGAAAGCGGCCGCTTTGCTCCGCCGGGACCGGGGTGGGTGGGTTCTGTGCCCGAACCGGACGCCTTTTGCAAAAAAAAAATATGGCAAAGGGCGAACTGGTCGGGAAAGGGGTTTTTTGTAGCTGCTCCTTCGAAAGAAGGGAGCGACTGTGCATGCCCTGAATATTAAAGGGGGCTGTTCACACGTGATGGCGCTGCCGGATACCTATGACCCTCGTCCTCTCCCCCCCACCCCGGCTTTCGTGCGTGTGAACGGCGTTCGTGCTAGAGGCAGAGCGAAGAAGAACGGTGGTTAAAATAAGAGGCGCTTTGAGACTCCTTTGAAAGCCGAACTGGCCCAGCTAAAAAAGCTATTTTTTCCCCCCCCCGAGAAGAAGTAGATTCCTAAGGACATGAATAGCCCCTTGCAGGTCCCTGGGCGAGAAGTGTTTGCCTTCTCTTCTTCTGGGGTAGTTTCCCCTACTTCCCATTTATCTTATGGTCCCGGGACTTATTGCTCCCCCCTGTCCACATATCAACTGGGCCCCTCCCGGTTTGGCTTTCTAAGGGAAAACCACGCTGGTTTTGTGAATACATTTTCTAGATCAGGAAGCTCCAACCTTGGCAACTTGAAGACTTGTGGATTTTTAACTCCCAGAATTCCCCAGCAGCTATGCTTTAAGCAGGTCTCCACCTTGGCAACTTTAAGCCTGGAGGACTTCAACTCCCAGAATTCTCCAGCCAGCAAAGCTGGCTGGGGAATTCTGGGAATTGAAGTCCTCCAGGCTTAAAGTTGCCAAGGTTGGAGACCCCTGCTTTAAAGGGTGGCTATGCTGGCTGGAGAATTCTCGGAGTTGAAGTCCTCAAGTCTTAAAAGTTGCCAAGGTTGGAGCTTCCTGGTCTAGAATGCATTTCAAGCTAAAAAAAAAATATCATCTTTTTTTGTCTTTTGAAGGAAAGGCTCGAGGGCGAAGGAGCACTGTGAAAATATCCCAGGGAGTGGCATTCAGGAGAAGGTTCCCATCCCAAGTCTTTTAGACTGAGATCAAGGCAGAAGCTTAAACAATCTGGATTTTGGAAACCGACCGTCTGAAGCGCTGTTATGGGGTCAATTCCCTCCACTCTTGCAGAATTTCTTAGAGAAACGCCCTTTCTGGGAATGACCGAGCAGGCAGGCTCTTTTCAGAAGGGAGAGCTACGCATAGGATGTAGGTAGTAGGTAGCCGCGATTCCAGGTAAGGGCACTTAGGAGAAACTTAAACGCCCGAGGCCCCCAAAAAGCCAAACCTCCGGACCAACCGCCTTGGGAAGGTCGGATAAATTTTTCGTTTACAAAGAAACACAAAATCCTTTTTTAACTCTCGAATCTCAACAAGCTCTTCAGCCTAAACTTCTTCCTCGGAGCTTTGGATTTGCTCTCCGCCCATCCAAGATTGCGCCAAGGCCTGTTTCGGACGGGTTCCGCGAAAGACCTCTGAAAAACCCCAACCCAGAGCCCTGTTCGATTACTACGAGCCACAAAACCCGCAACGGATTTGCAAACCGGCTGGAAAGGCAATGATGGGGTGGGGTGGGGTGGGGGGAATAGGGTTGAGAGAACATTTTCCTCCCTCCCCTCCTCCCCCCACCGGCCTTTCCAGGACAGCCTCCAATCCGCGCAATAGAGCAGCGACTACTCCCAGTCGCCGCCGGTGCGCCCTTGGCGGACTCGATCCTGCGTAATCAGGTGGCCTCCAGTTTGCTGCGCTCAGGAGGACGCTGGTCCGGCGCACGGTTTACCTGAGTGGAAAAAGCAGCTCCGGCACGCAATAGGAGAAGCTGAAGAGGCAGTTCAGTTTGCTGCTTGTCTTCCAAGATCTACAGGAGACGAGAAGGCGTGGAATAAAAAAGACGGGATCGTCTGAAAATTGTGTGTTGATAGTCTGCAAAAATAATTTTGCTGGAGCAAGGTCAACTTTTTCAAATCTTGTGTTTTAGGGGTCATGGGACACATTTATTTTACTTGAGGGCATTTCCCTAACTAGGAGGGAGATTTTATATATATATTTTTTTATATATATATATTTTATATATATATATATATATATATAGAATAGATATAGAATAGATATATAGATATAGATATATAATATAGATATGGCTTCTGTATTCTGTATTGTGTATTGTGTTGTGTGAGTCAGACTTTTAAACTGAAACAGCTGTAAAAGTCTGACTCACAGATGAACACAGTACAGAAGCCTGATGATGGCAGATGAGATTCTGCCGAAATGTTGCTACAACTTTAAAAGCATAACTATAATGACGTAAATTTTAATAAAGTTTGGTGACGTGTAAATCTTTTTCAATTTCTGAAAAGAGCTATATTCCACAAGGCTTTTAACATTAACACTAAATTTTAAAATGCTATCTATTCATGAGTTAATTACTCTCTCTAGAAGGCTGATGATAACCTACAAACCTTCTTTTTCATCAGCTAACAAATCTTGTTATATTTCCCCCCATTGTTTTCTTTTTTAATTGTTATTTCTGGTACAGCTAAAAAAAAGCACCATGAATCATGTACGACGCATATGTCTGTCTGTCTGTCTGTCTGTTGATCTATTTTATCTCCAGAATTTCACATGGAGGTGAAGTTCTTGCTTCTTAAAGCCACAGTGAATGCTTTGTTTATTCATGTCAGAAACATCACAAATAAAGCATGCTATATGACATAAAATTTCACATATAAAATACAAGATTTAAATGGTGCACAAGTTAAACAGATCTTGCCCAGAAACTAGCAACATTAATTGCATTCTATCATGCTAATCATGCGCCATGAGGTCTCCCAAGAGTACACTGATCAGGACACAAAGGGCAGATATATGTGTTGTTGTCTGCATGTTACAAACCAGAGGTCTCCAAACTTGGCAACTTTAAGACTTGTGGACTTCAACTTCCAGAATTCCTCAGCCAGCAAAGCAAAGCTGGCTGAGGAATTCTGGGAGTTGAAGTCCACAAGTCTTAAAGTTGCCAAGTTTGGAGACCTCTGTCACAAAGAATTGCAAAGGACAGAAGCCACCAGATATTCCCATTTGTTCAGAGCGTCTTTGGATCTTGTTGTACCTGTGCAGTCTATTCAATGGTCTCCATACTTCCCAGCTTTCGCCAGAGCCAGGTGCCCATTCCTCTGTTGGTTCCATCCAGTGTTGGTTCTTTGTAGCTTTCCATAGGTCTCTCTGCTTTCAAATTCTTTGAAGTAAGTCTTCTGTTGACCTAAGAGTACTACTCCTAAGGAAGCTTTTCCTGAATTTTAATCTCTGATGAGTTGGTTGTAGGCCATAAAGAGGGTGTTGTCTAAATATAGATGATTTAAGCCTCTCTCTCTACATGCTGCTGCTTCTCTGTGAACAACAAACAGGGCAATGAAAGTGAGGTGAAAGATCTTATCTAGAGTGGCAGGTAATTAATGCCATTAAAAATAGTAAAACTGCCTTTGATTAACTGCCTTAATTCACGTAATTTACCCAACATCTGTTCATTGAAATGATAGTCCAAGAAAAGTCGTGCTCACTAATTCCTTGCTTTAACCTTCCCCAAAGAAGGTTAATCTCTGAGTGGAAATAGAACAATACTATTTATTAAAATAATCAGTGCTGTTATATCACTGAGAGCAACCTGTGAACATTTTCTTGGATATTTAAATATAAAGGCAGAAACTTCAGAACATTTTCCTGAATCTAACATCAGGAAGTGTCAGATATTCAATATAAAATGGGGAATTGGAATTTAAAATATAAGTTCCTCAACTATCAGAAGAAGAAAATATGGAAACAGAAATCACCTCACTTTTGGAAGTTCTATATATTTAATGTGGTAAGATAATCTATATACAGTAATATATTTATTATTATATATACCGGTAATTATATAATTACTTATTATATACAGTTAATTTTATGTATGGTTAATTTTTTTAACTTCTTGAAAGAGTTAAAATTAGAACTGGCCCTAAATATAATAAATGTGCCCGTCTATGGGAATTGGATAATTACTTAGGAATTATGAGCTGTCCCCTTAAGGAAATGCATCATGGTAGATGTAGTTAAAGGTATCCTGGGAAATCTAGCTCATGTCATGTGGCCACATCTGTAATCCTGATTGGTCACTAATTGACCCTTGAGGGTTTGGGGGAGGCTTCCCTCCATTCTTGCCTGGACTCATGAACTGATAGCAGCTTTTCTACTGCTACGAGATGGGTTAGGAGATAACCATCTTTCATCTACAAGGCAGATATACAAAGGATTGGTCATAAAAGAAGAACTTTGTCACAAACGTGAGTTATGAGGATGCTTGATGAACCAATAAATGCTCTTTGTTATGGACGTCTTGTTGAGTTATCTCTGCATCTGTACAGTTTATGAATCCACCTCTGTACAAGATACAGAAAAGTAAAAGATGGTTATCTCCTAACCCAAGTCGTAAAAATAAATTTTGAAACAAAATTATTCTTATCACTGACCATTTTTTAAGAAGAGAAGGAAAAATGACTGCATAAACTAATTTTAAACTTCATACAGACTTCTATTGTACCAGAGTATGATGGTGGCCAGATTCTTTTATGGGGTCAGATCTTTAAAAGTATTATTATTTATATAGTTATTTATTATCTTGACTGTGTAAGGGTGCCATTTACTAAATTGATTTACTATTATTGGATGCATTATTTACTTTCCTAAATGTTTCTCTTTTGGGGTATCTTGTTTTTAATACAGTTTCCTTCCTAAGAAAACTGTCTTTAAGCCATAATCCCAGGCCAATAGAAAGTTGAGTTTCTATTTTATGAGTGGACAACTGAATGCTGAAGTTCTGATAATTTTCCCTTTCTGCTTATAAGCAATCAGTGGCATTTGATATATATCAAGAACCAGATAACAGAATACATGGACACTAATCCAATCTCCCCTGACTATTTTAGTATTCAAGCTGGCTGGAGCTATGCAACTGATAAAACAAACCCTTACTATACTTTGCCAATAAACACAATGCTATAAGATACAACTTGGGTTTAACAGCATACTTTCAGATATGAAACCTAGCATCATTGGAAGTTCTTTTATAGATTATTGATTTGTTTAGACCAAAATTTCATTTCTAACCAGCAACAGATTCAGGCTGAGTTCATGCAAACCACCTGTTTCCTGATCTTTGTTAACTGGAGCTGCTTGGATCAGTCACAGCCACAGCTGCTAACAGCCACAGTTAGATCTCTTCCGCATAAGAAAATGGTTGGCTGTTTCATTCATAGCCCTACCACTTTTCTATTAATGTTGAATAATAAAATAAAACAATTAGTCCTGTTAATGTCAATGGGACTGTAATGGGTTGAACTCTGCTTGAATTTTAAAAATGTAAACAATCTTTTCTTCTTCTAACATGTAAATCATGCTGGCAGCAATTCCATGATAATTCCTTTTTTCCCATTTGCATGTTGATTTTATTTCACAACTGAGAGAATGTATATTGATTAGGTCAAAAATAAAGAAAAACAAACATTAAAAAGACAGTAAGTAAAGTTAGACAAGTAAATAACAGTAGTAACCTTTTTAAAATGTTTATGTTCAACCTCCAGAATTAAGTAATATTAAAGGATCCTCATACTTCAATTTTCTTTAATTTTTGTTTACCCAGATTATGTTTTCTAAAGCACTGGGGGAACTCCCACACAGGAAACAGTTCTTAGAAGAGTAAATATCTCTGCTGAGTGTTCCACAAAGACGCTATTGTGTAGTCACTCTGTGCAGACAATGATACTAACAACACAAACAGTTTTGTTGAAAGAATTGGCATCCACTACATCCAGCTATGTATATGCTAAAATACTGTATTTCAACCAAAACCTGTGGAAGGATTAAGCTTGCTAATTAAATACCTGTGTAGAATGACATACAATTTTACTAGGTGTATAGCCATGTTATATACAAATAGATGGCAAGGCTTTGCTATAAAAGATTTTGACAGGGAACTATTATGATACTATACTATTAAATATTTGCACTACCTGGCGGAAGTGGACATTCCAGTTATTTCTCCCCCCCCCAAAGATTCCATTTTAAATGATCAGGTAAATCTCATCATTTTCTTTCAGGCAAAAGAAAGAAAGCATTTGGAGATAAGAACTGAACAAGCGCTTTTTTTCAGGCAGAGACAACTTGGTCGCCTCTAGATTTCTAGATCTACATCTCCCACAATCCTTTGCTATGAGATGGACCTAATGGGAGCTAAAGCTTAAAGCATCTGGATTCTGGAAGGCAGAATGCTAACCTTTGTCCTAACACATCCATGACTATATTGGCTGTGGAATATCTATGCTTTGGATTAGGGCAGAAACTTGTCCTCCATGTGTATAATTCCCACGAACTCTCATGATTATTCATGCTGGCTAGACTTCTGGACACCAATGATCCATAATATACAGAGGGCTACAAGTTCTTCACCTATACTGCAGACAGCGCCTTGAAATATAAGCCATTTCCAATAGAAATGTCTTTGAACTGGGGAGCCTGTCTATCTCTAATCCAATAATAAGTGTAAGTGGCAATCGCCAACCTTCTAAAACTTTTAAAAAGTTTGAAAGGCCAAACAAATTATCCTGAAATGTTGGTAGAGCCATGATGAGAAATTGAAATAGCAAGCGATAAAGGCTATGATGCAATGGGCATTACAAGGACATTCTATAAAGTCTTTGATGGGATTTCTTTTTCATAGTCTCAATCAAGACAACTGTTCAGTTTGAAAGATCAATTTAGTCTTTCTTTTTGGCAAATGCAACATCAACTAGGTTACTCAGCACAATGAACGTTCTTTTCCTAGCTTGTTATTCTTGGCAATGGGTTTGACTTGTAACAGAAACAAAAGAGTTAGAAATAGAAGTTGGAGAACAGTTTGATATCAGTTACTAGAATTTCTGGTCTCACCATTGATGTATTGCTTAATTTTAGAAACTTACTGTACATGGAGCCAGAGTATTGTTCCACCTAGCTTAGAACTATTGACTCCCAACCCTGTCATAAGCCACTTTAAACATGTCAGATTTAGCTAAGTTAGGTGTCTCTTAGATAACGGTTATGCTAAGATTTCAACATATTATATAGATATCAAATAAATGTACAGACCTTCCTGAAATAGGAGATTCGAAATAAGTTTTCTTTCTTGAGCTCATGTTTGAAGTGTGAAATGAAATAGGAGATTCAAAATAAGTTTTCTTTCTTGAGGTCATGTTTGAAGTGTGATTCTTTTTCTTCTTTAATAGAGAGGGCATAACAGCATTCTTGTTAAAGACTTCCATATATGGGGTGCGGAGGGCAGTTTAATCTTTCCTTTTGCTGCTGATAATCTGTGAGTCTATATAACATCTAACAAAAGAAAATAAAATTTCACTTATATGCTCCAAGGAATATAGTTTTACCTTTGAAGGCTTCCACCATCATCAGCCATTTAGTTGTGTCTGACCTTCGGCCACTCTATGGAACAGCACTCTCCATGCCTTCTGTCTCACACCGCCTCCTTCAGATTTGCCATGTTCATCCCAGTGTTTTCCTTTATAGTGTCCAGCCAACAGGTATTAGAGCAGTCCCTTCTCCTTTTTCCGATGATCCCTCCCAGCGTGATTGACTTTTCAAGTGAGTCCCCTTGCATGACACGGACAAAGTATGACAGCCTTTGTTTGGTGATCTTGGTTTCAAGTGATATTTTTGATGTGATCCAGCCTACAACTTCTTTGTTTGTGATTTTTTAGGTCCGTGGGATGCATAATAGTCATCTCCAGCACCATAATTTAAAAGTATCCACTTTTCTCCTGTCTGCCTTTTTCAGAGTCCATGATGGCTTCCAACTAAGTTCAAATCCTGAAAGTAGAAAGTTGTAATTCATGTGAAAACAAAGGTTCAAGTTGCAGACAATCCTGCTTTAAGTGTAGAGTCACCTCTTCATGTATATCAACAGAGAAAGCAGACGTGAGAAAGAGCTGCTCAGCCATTCCTTTTATACTAAACTGAACATCTGAACGTAAGGTTGGACAGGCTCACTGATAAGCATTTAATATGGGCCACTCCATTGACATCAGATCCATGTGATAAATACAAGGAGATGTTGTGAGGGAGAATAGCTGTAGAACAGCATTAACATGGCTAACATTTTTAGTTTGATTTATCTCAAGAGGGATGTTGTAAGAATTAGTTTGAAAGAAATAACAAATAATTAGTATACTTTTAATTTCATTTATTTCAAGTTTAACATTAATGTTGCATTGCTGTTATTTTGGTATTTTTTCAGCCTCCAGTTTCATATGCAAAACTCATAATTTGCTACAAATTTCTGTTTCACAATAACAGAATGGAATGGTGCTCCTTTGTTGCCTGGTCAGGCCATATTGGAATGGATTAAAAGAAAGATTTCTGTGGAAAAAAGTTATCCCATGCTCATTTGATATAAATATATATCAAAACTCTAGCAATTTTTTTTTGTTTCATAATGCTCTTGCTGTTCCACACTGTGCTCCCACTGTTTCCAATGTACCCAGACAAAAAAAAAAATCATAATTCCAGAATCACTTTCAAAGGAAAAAGGATTGGGATGGCAAATTCCATAAGTAGAGCAAAATAAGATTCAGGAAAGGAGATATTTTCTAAATAAACTGATGGTTTAGAACTTGCTTAATCCAGGAATTTGTTTTCATGACCAGAATTGAAGGGTGAATGGAAATACTTTCAGAGACATACCAGTACATCCCATTTCAGTTGTGCTCCAAGATTTCTTAATGTTGGTGGCCTAAAAAGCACATACCATAGTTAAATCACTGAGAATTGTAACCATGATAATTTACAGTCCTTGGTGAAAATGAGAAAAGGTATTTTTCACTAACAACTAAGACTGTATATCTGCCAATGTGACATTTTCCATACTGCCATCTGTTATGCTAGCACTGAGTAGGTTTTCTGGTAGACCTCTAGATAACATATAGTAAATCAGTGTTTTGACTTCCCAATTATTTTTAAATGATATCAACAAAGATCTTGTCTCTTGTGAGAACATAAATGATTTTATGAGATAGAATTTCTGGGTAAATTCAAATTATTCCTGCTGCTTTATGCAAAATCTACAAGTGCTTCTCTAACATTCCTGAGTTTGTACGGATATATTAACCATACATCAAAAACAAATCAGAAACAACCAACATACTATCACATGGAATTACCATAGCACACAAACAAACTAAAGGTCTCCAAAACATATTAAGTAACCCGAAAGGCTCAGGAGTCCAAGAAAAAGTCATCCACATTACAACATACAGTCTAAGGACCGTAATAGACACTATGTAGAGCAGACAGATAGCAGAGTGCATCCATGAACATCAACTAGCTGTCAGAAGACACAACTCCTTAATCTCACAGCTCATGAGCAGACTCAACCAAAATTTCAACTGGGAAAGTGGAAGCATCCCAAATCAAGCTAAATCGAAAACTGCTAGGGAATGTCTGGAAGCTTGACTTTCAGACAAATCAACCATCAATAGATGCCTAAAATATACATATTTTTACACACCATTCAAAAGAGAGAATAAACATGCTAAGAAGAAAACAAAAAGACCAGGACATATCCTCTGCAGCAGGCAACGTCCAGTTAAGCAGGGATTAACACCAGGCAAACAGTCTCCAGTCAATAAGGGAGCAATAACCCAATCAAAAAACTACTAAGGCCTCCTTGCTGACGGACCATAGATTGCGACTCTCTGCGGCTATGGTCCGTGCTCTTTCGTTGGAGAGCCCCAATCATTATGATTAGGGGCTGAAGCTGCCTTGGAGGGGCGGCGGAGTAAGGGGAAGCCGCAAGCCAGGTTGAGGGGAGCTGCATCTCCCCTCCTGGGCTTGGTCTTTCCCCCCGAAGACGATTGCAGCGGTGGTTTAAAATGGCCACCCCGAAGAGGAAGACTCAGCTGGATTAAGCTTTGTGCAGGAGGGAAAAAAGAGGTGGATAACATCTGAACCGGGACAACTGGGCAATACAACTAAACAAAAGTACCCCGGGATTAAGGTAACATGGAATTTTTAAGAAAAGAAAAGTGAGCAGCGAAATTACAAAGGGACAGGAAAAAAAATAAGAAAATATTTTTGACAGCTAAGTGGGGCTTTGAACCGGGAAAGGAAGAAGCCAGAACTAAAGATTTAATTAAATTGGACTAAAATATTTTGGCAATAAACAGGCATAAAATAAAGCTGGACTTAAGATTGTCAATAAATAATAATAATAAAGTTTACAAATTGGAGACTGGACTGTGCTGGAATATTGAGGTTCGAAAAACCCTAAACAAAAAAATAGGGGAAAAAGGTGAAGACTTTGTATAACAGAGAGTGCCACCTTTTGACAAAAGCTTGAGCTCAAACAAAACGGAAAGCATCCTGTTTCTGAATGAACTTGTGTGGATATAACACTAAAGAAATATTGAAGCAAAGTAAGAATCTTAGAAAGTGAAAGCAGAACCAGAATAAAGGAAAAAGCAAGGAAAGACTGACTGTGGGATTGAATGATGTTTTTGGTATAGCCCCTGGGCTGGAATAATTGAGAACTTTAGAAAATTGAAAGAAGAAAAAAGGGAAGTAAAAGTGGTTTTTTTGTGGACTTTAACGATCATAAAATACAAGAGTGTGTAATGATGATATCTCTTCGGGAATTAAAAATGGAACTTAAAAATATGAGAGAATTACTACAGGAAAGAGGCGAATCACTTTGCTCTGTGTTAGAAAAAAATGGAAATGGCGATTGAAGAACAAGAAGAAAGAGCTTCAGAGGAGGAGGAGTCGACTCAAGGAGAAGACATTTTACATAGACAATTAACGCAAAACACTACAAAGAAGTGGGGAAAGAAGGAAGTTTAAAAAGTTGAGATTTAAGAAGGCAATCAAAAGGGGGAATATCTGTGAAGTCGGGAAAGGCAGAAAGACCCAGCAGAAAAGGGGAAAGGAAGATACTAAGAAAGAGAGGGATATAAACTGGAATGAGAAAAGATATGGGGAAAAGAGGGGGAGGAGAAGTAGTAAGAAACAGGTGCATGAAATAAAGAAATACGGAAATACTAAAATGTTGAAAAGAAATTGTTTTTTCAGAGATAATGGTTGATGAATTAAAAAGGGGATTCTGCAGGGTGACAAGGGGTAATAAGAATATTTCTGCAATTAAAAATATTTAGAAAATAGGGTAATATAGATACTGATAACTTTTATTAAAAATTAAGGGGGGAAAATATGCTGCGGAATCCAAATGAAAGGATGTAACGATTATTATTGTACCTTCTTAAAAATAATGGTTTATTGGGAATCAAGATGAGGGAATAAAGGTATATTTTAATCATTGAGGTGTCACACTCAAAGCAGTAAAAGGGGGGAAACCTATACTTGTTTTTTTTTTCTTTAGTGTTAAAATTTGTATTAATCTAGAATTTATAAAAAGAATGTGTAATGGAAAGGAAATATGACAGACTAAAGAACCAACTAAATAAGTTAATATAGACTATTAAATCAAGGAGAGACATTGGTAATCTTTTTTTTATTATTATCAGTATTATTATTATCATCATCATCATTATTATTATTAGGCAAACACATATTGTTTATCTTTATTTTTAAAATAAATATTAAAGGATTATATTTGAAATAATTGAAATGAAACAAAAAGATGTTTTGATTGAGATTAATGAAAGAGACTAGAATTAATGTGTTTGTTTCTCTCCTTACTGAAAATTTGGAATGGAAAAGGTAATAATAGAATTAAGTATGCATATATTAATGTATAATTGCTGGCATATTTGTGTGTAAAGGTGATGACCCGGAAATATGTTGTCCGCTAAAAAGAGATTTTTGCTTTTAATATGAAAAACTGAATAAAATTTGTTAAAAAAAAAAAAGAACTACTAAGAAGACATGCCCCCAACCAAAACAGATAGAACAACTTTTTGTACATAAACAGGGACCAAACCCCAATGCGTTCACACTGATGATATTTCTCAATTGGTAAAGAAATGTCTGCAAGCAAAGACCTAAGCTCAGAATGAACTCTTACTTCACAATTTGATCTGAGCTACATACATTCTTTTGTGTTAGAATGTATCATATTCAAAGTTTTTTTTTTTTTAATGCCAAGTGAGGTTCTGGAATATTTCAAAGATACAACACAGCTTTGATGAAATTCTGCAAGAGCTTTAAGTACAGGAATAGAGTACTGAATCATTTCTCCTTATTGCAAACTTTCAGTAGAAAGAATATTATTTTGTTTGATTTGTCACTCAATTCCTGGATCTTTGGAAGTGTCTTTTGCCCTGCAGCTGAACCACTGGTCCAGATGGAGGTCATGCAGGAGTCAGATTGTGACCGTTTTGAGAGCATCTTTGCCTGAGTGGACAGAGGCAAGACTGCTTCAATGTGAACTTGGGACCATTTAGACCAGAGATATCTATGCCTAGAGAGGAGGACCCAATGAAAAGTCTCTTTATTCCATTCTTATTTTTCACACCCTTAAGGGCCAGGCAGTTCTCTGAAAGACAATGAGAATACTAATATAGATCAAGAGCCACATTAGTCTTTAAGGACAGAAAACTTTTTAAGTGTCACCAGAAAGGGATTAACTGGCTTCTTTGGCATGAGCTACCATTGGCAGCAGCCTATTTCATAAAACGCTCAAAGCTGACACTTTACCAGATGGAGAATAATATAAGTATGATGTCTTTCCGATTCATTTGCTGAAGCATGAATGCTAACAAGGGCTTCTAATCAATTAAATAATTGTACTTAATTGATAATGTTTTTAACTAATTAAGAAATTGCATTTAAATATGTTTGTATACGAACAAATCTCAAAACAGTTTCTTTTGCTTGGAAATGAAGCAAAACATAACAAAAGCTAGCTCTATTTTTATAGACTTTTAAATATAGGTTCTTTTCTATTCCTCATGTGACATTATTCATGAAACAAAATGGCCCTTAGCCTTCAGCTTCAGCAATTATAACTGATTACTCAGATTGAACTGATTACTCTGCCAATTAAAGATTAATGCCTTTATGTTTGCAAGTATTAAAGCATAACAAGTGGCACCTATATAGACAGCAGGAAGGAAGAAGAGACAAAGACTGAGATCTTTTGTGCCAATAATGAATGAAATATTTAATTTCGCGTACTATTTCTGTTAGTGATTAGAAATTTAATCATCTGCAAATATGTCCTACCATATACAGTATGGGCTGCAAATGTCCAAACACTCAATGGTTTGACAGAGGAATCCCTGCCTCTTTGTTACTACATAGTGGTAGTCCAGATTTCTGTAGCTAAGGTAGGGATAGAAAATGGTACCTATTTAGACCAGCATATATGCTTGTGATTAATATAAATGGAAAGAGCCAGTGCTCTGCTGCATGCTTACAAAGATATACTAGGTAAAATGCACATTGGGCACACTGAGGTAACTGCTGACATTGCTTGTTTTGACCTCTTGTTAGAACAGTGTCTTTGGGACTCTTGGGGATACCCCCCCCCCAACAACCCTTTCAGGGGTCCTCAAAATTAAAATTATTTGCCAGCCTCTGTTGAAATATAATACAATATTGAAATCCCACCAAACAATTTGAGAAGTGATAGTAGCAATGTGTGTGTCAATTTTCACTTTTAATAGCATAAATGTTTATAAATGTAACAAATACAAAAAAAAAACAAAAAAAAAACTCTTTTGGGATCCTCTGTCATTTTTAAGAATAGGAAGGGCTCCAGAGAGAAAAACGTTGGAATAGAGCAAAAGGTAAAGCTGCGGCAGACATTCCTTAAAGGATTGTGTACATTGTTACTGAAATGTAGTCTTTTTTCTTCTATCACAGGGGTGTCAAACTCGTGTTGTCAT
The DNA here is from genome assembly GCF_049901735.1 of Notechis scutatus. Classification (NCBI taxonomy): domain Eukaryota; kingdom Metazoa; phylum Chordata; class Lepidosauria; order Squamata; family Elapidae; genus Notechis; species Notechis scutatus. Next base: position 91,488,628 of record NC_142013.1, read on the forward strand.
GGCAGCGTCGTGTGATCTATCAGGACTTTTCCCTCCTTCGCTAAACTGGGTGGGGGCGGGGCCAGCCCGTGATGTATCCAGCTCGTGGGCCGCGAGTTTGACACCCTTGTTCTATCATGTTAGATTGTTAATGTTTAGCATCCTACTTGGACATCATTTTCTGTATGTTTTAAGGATAAATACATTAATTTTGTCACAACAGTTTTGGAAAAAGATGAAAAGGCAGGAGTATGAAACATTCAAGGGGAAAATTTGCCAAGGGTTTTTGGTTTTTTTGGATACCCTAAATTGAGTTTCAGTCTTTTGCAAATGTGACATTGTAAGTGAAGTAATCCCAGAAGATTTCCCAATTTTGCTGCCAAAGAAAGTACCTTTGCTTCGTCCATTCACTGCAGAGTGTGACTCTAGTGCTTCAAGTCTGGGCCCGAAGTCTCTTTGATTAACATTCTAGAGCGGATCTCCTAACTGGTCATTAGATGGTTCACTGATCCTTAACTGCAGATCACTCTCTTATTTGGACTGCATTTCCCTTAGGTCTCAAAATAATTAGTCTCATGGCTATGGATGGGATTTCCTGTCAAGTGATGCGAATATTGATGGAGCACCTCAGCCTATACTGATTAGCCATTTATTTATGCTACATACACCTTTTTATTTCGTATTTAGAGAATCAATATTACCTCCCTCAATTCAGCTTCTATGGTTAAAATATTCAGGCAAATCAGAAGCCAAATGAACAACTTGGTTCACCTTATAGCTTTCAACTAAATACGATTTGCTCAATTGCCCTCCCAACCATAAATATTTATATAATATACTATCTCCTATTAGAACAACAAAGAAATTTTAGATTATAGCTCTGGCTACTTAAACAGGAATTGATCTACTTGCTTTCTTTCCTTTGGTTATTGTTTTGTTACTTAAACTATGGTACAGATAGTCTTAATAGCCACTTATACTGTAAATCTGTTTCTCGTTACCTATTTAAATACTGGTGTTTTTGGATATATAGTACTATATTGTTATTTCAATCAGTACTCCACAACCATATTTGAAATTTGGACAAAGCTATTATCTGGAACTGTAGGCTTCATACCGTAGATAGCTTAATATAATAGTAACTGGGTATCTGCATATATCACAACATGCTGTGATTTGTTTTCAACCTGGTTTGATGAAGAAGTGAATTGTGAGAATGTATCAGGCCCCTGAAAGAATTCAGGATTTTCATGTGGCTGCAAGTTGTGACAACAGTAGATATGGCTAAAATGTTTCTCAGGAAAGTTAGTCCATCTCTAAATTTTACAGCCCTCTCACTTCAAAATAGAAAAATATTTACTCCTCAACTTTTATCTTTCACTGGCTTGGCAAGCATTTCCCCCCAGTTTTAGACATCTAACTTCCAATTCTTAACTTCCCCATAGCCCTCAGGAAACAAGGCTTGCATTGATGCTCACAATTCTTCACAAACTAAATTTCACTCCCCTTTACCTTTCTTTTTCATCTCATTTCTACAACATGTCCTGCCCCAATACATCTGAATTGAAGTATCATGGCTTCATCGTAACTACACCAGAAGCACCATAGCCATTTTCAGATGGATTGACATGAGAACCAAGTCTAGCAGAATATCCATCCCTGAACAGTATTTAACATATTTCTATTTTTTTAAAGGTTCACGTTACAGTTTATAATGTATGTGAAATTAAGTTAGTTGAGACTGATCACAGTGTCTCTGACTTTTTCTTCCTTCTAAAGTCCAGTCAGTGATTTGGGTGTTTTAGCTGGTAAGGGAGCTGAAATCTGTAGCCCCCTTGGACTTAGTTATGACATACAGCCAGGCCTTGTACTTTGGGTGATTTTGTCCCAGTAATCTAGCACAATGAAATCACTTCTTTCTAAAATACCGTGGAATACAATCCTTTATACGTCGACTTCAGATGTTGGTCCATTCCCAAGGAGATTGGCCATTGCTGTTATAAAAAGTATTGAAACATATTTATTGGATGCAATATTTATTTCATTTTAGCTTCATCAGTTAGCAGGAATTATGGTTTAATAACACTCTTTTCCAGAATTTTAATCTATAGTGATTCTATCCTATGATTATTTTTTTTCAGATACTTGACATTTTATTGTAGATCACCTGGGTTCTACAATAAAGTTACTGTTACTGGCTGTCATTGTTCCAGATGTTTGATATGTTTCTTTCTATATTCACTTTTAATAGCAAGCACTCTAATAATCCACCTTGGCTGTAGACAGCTAAATTTGCATATTTGTATATTCTGTCACCCTTTGAATGTCCTTTTTGTGTTTGTCTTCCATCTGACTTTTTAATTGCTTGTGTTGCTTTTCATCAGTTCCACGGATGTTTTGTCAGTTTCTAGAAAATTCTTGTTCTGAGTGCTTGAGATCTAAATAAATGGGACTGAAACAGGCTAACCAGGATTGGGGTTGTACTCTAATGTCCTAAATATAATATTCTAAGATATAATCCATTAGCAAATTTATTCCTAAATTAGTAATTTTTCAAACATTAAACATCAAATTATGAAATACCAACAATGGTTTTCCTTTTGTTTTAATTAAAACCATGAAAATTAATTTTTGCACATATTGAAGTAAAGTATATCTAACTAGATAGCATATATAGTATAGCATTTCTTAAAATGAAAGATTTAAAAATGAATGTACTAACTTATGACCTGCATTTAACTGTACCATCTTTACCTGCCAAAATACTTCAAACATTTTTTATTTATTTATTTTATTTGGTTTGTCAATTGCTTACAAGATAATAGGTATAAGTAAAAACATAGTTATGAATACATGGATACATATTAGAAAAATAAAAGAAAAATAAAAGAAACAATAGGATAGGGACGGTAGGCATGTTGGTGCGCTTAGGAAAGGGGTGAGGTCAATAGTAGACAGTCTAAGGTTAAAGTTTTTGGGGTTTGGGGAAGAAACCACAGAGTCAGGTAGAGTATTCCAGACATTGACCACTCTGTTGCTGAAGTCGTATTTCCTGCAATCAAGTTTGGTGCGATTAACCTTGAGTTTGTATCTATTGTTTGCTCTTGTATTGTTATGGTTGAAGCTGAAGTATTCATTGACAGGTAGGGCATTGCAATGTATGATTTTATATACTATACTTAGATCGGACCAAAGGCGGCATAGTTCTAGGTTTTCTAGGTCTAGAATTTCAAGTCTGGTGGCATAAGGTATTCTGCAACGAGTAGAGGAGTGGAGAACTCTTCTTGTGAAATATTTCTGGACTTTCTCAATATGTAATTTGAAGCTCTTCCTGTACTTATGGCTTTTGCTTAAATAGCAGGTGGCAGATTCCAGAGGACTTTTGCAAAGATTCAGTGTAATTACCAATTATATCTTTTCCTGAATTGAGAAGTTTTGTGCCTCAGTTATCTTGCATTCAGGCTGTTGCAATGCACTGTACATATGTGGCTGCCCTTGCAAATAATTTGTATGCTACACCTGGTTCAGGATGTGACAGTGTAAGTGTTTATGGGCACAATTTACTTGTGAAAGATATTTATCAATCCTTAATTGGTAGTTTATCTTATCTTAGTAATTGGTCAAGGCCAGATATAGCATATAGTGTTAACCAATTAGCCATGTTTAATGCTGAGCCTAATGAAAGGCACTGGCAAGCTGCTAAGCGTGTATTGAGATATCTTAAACGAACGATGCATTATGCATTATATTTGGAGCCTAAGGATGAACTAAGTTTAACTGCATATGCCGATGCAAGTTTCGCTACAGACGTACCTACACATAAATCAACGTCAGGTACTGTAGTGTTATTAGGAAAGGTGTTAATTGGATGGCGGTCTATTCGACAAAAACATCTAAGCTTATCAACAGTGGAGGCTGAATTCTCATGTTAGTCTCTATTATGTACAGACTTAGTATATATAAACAATTATTAATAGACATGGGAATTAATATAAATGAACCTATTGTTGTACATGAAGACAACCAATCAGCAATTCAGATGGCTTCCAATCTCGCTGTAAAGACAAGATCAAAACACACTGATCTAAGATATCTAAATGTGAGACAATGTGTTCAAAGTAAAATGATTACACCGGAGTACTGTATGTCACAGAATAACATTGCAGATCATTTTACGAAAGCCCAAGGCACTGTAAAACATAAGGTTTGCTGTGAGGAATATGGACTTAAACTGTAAAGTTTTATATATTGTCCTACCCAAAGGGGAGAATGTTAGGAATGATAGTCACCTAACAGGATAGTAATTTAATACTGTATCTTTAAGAGAATGCTGTAATTGTGATTGGTTGAGGTTCCTCCAATGGCCATAAGATGGAGCCAGAAACCTGGTTTCTTTCTCCTTGCATTTCCTGTTTTGCCGTATTGCCTGATTATCGTTCTACTTGGATTGCTGTGAGTCTTGCAACTGTTAGCAAACTCCGTTTATTGAACTTTGTTTATGATACTTGACTTTGTTTTTGGATTATCCCTGGACTGATACTAACTGATTTAACCATGTATGATTTGGACTGTTTGTTGGACTTTGTTTACCCATTTATTGGAAGTAAAACCTACATTTTACTATTCAGTGTATCTGTATGCTGGTTGTGTGTTATTCAACATCACTCTCACTACGTTTCCCTGAGTGCACTCATTCTCCTAACGAGGAATACCTCAACAATGATCGTGGATTTAAAATTTTGTCTATCATGAACTCTACTGGCTGATGTTAAACCATGTTCCTTTCTCAGACTAATCAGAGTAATTAGATACAAATTTATTACATGATAACATGGACAGGAGAAAGATGCATCACTGAACAGCTTGGAAAGAAGGTAAAATAAAAAACATTACATAAATCCAGAAAAATATCTCCTTCACATGCTAATGAAACACTAAAGGCCACTGCAACTAACATTTCAAATCTAAATTGACTGATAAAATGAACTTGGGTAGCTAAATTTCAACAAATTAGCGTGGACAAACCTTAATTCATATCAGATATTTATGTTACATACTTTGAAGAGTATCCAGAAGCTGGTGCAAAATGCAGGGGCACAGGCAGTAATGTGTATTCTAAAATAGCATATAGTATGCTTCTGCTCCACAAGCTGCATTGGTTGCCAGTCTGCTTCCCAGTCCAATTCAAAATGGTGGCTTTGATCTTTAAAGCCCTTCATGGTGTGGGATCAAGTTATCTGAGGGATTGCCTCTCTCCAGTTACACCAGCTTGTCCCATCAGATCTAGCAAGAGAGAGACTGTGGGTCCTGTCTCTCAGGGAAGTACACTTGGCACTTTAAATAGGGATTACAACATGACTATTCACATAAGACCCAAACTTTTCTTCAACCAATTTCATTTTTGTAGCAATAATTAATCCTCTACACAAAGACAATGTAATTATACAAAGTATTTTACTTCATTCAGATAAAGTTTCATTTTAATGAATGGTTTAAATTCTGCCTCAATAAATTACCGCCACTGGTTTATTGCTGGGCTTTTTTGTTGAAGGGAAGAGAATATTGGATTTTAATCAAATGAAATTGTCTCACCTCCCCTGAAGGAAGCTTGGGTCTGGGATAAGTGTCCACCTCATAAATAAGATTATCTAAATGCCCAAACTTAAGGGATGGTTACCTTCCCTTTTGTATGGGAAAATTAAGTGGTATCTAGATTCTTTTTTTAAGATACAGAAGTTAGTTCCTTGCAGCTGTATGCATTTAGCTGATGCAAAGCTTTGTGTACCTAATGTGCTGAATTCAACAAATGTTTTTCCCCCTGCTAGTTTGCTTGCAACTCTCTAGATCGTTCTACAAAGCACTATGATGTATGCAATATAAAAGCTTTTCTGCATTTTATTACACATTATCCAACTGATACTTTACAATGTTGATTCCTGCCTATACTTGTATACACATTTGCATCTGTATTGTTTAAAGGATGAAGGAAGGGTCTTAAGGAAAGAAAAAAAGACAAGTTTACAATACAATTTTTTAAAAAATCACAAATTGGCAAGCTTTTTGATGAGTTTGAAATATGGAAAACGCCATGTTACTTAGCGGGATTTTATATTCCTCAACTGAAGAGAAGCCAGAGCTTTTGTAAAGAAAACCTTTCATCTTAAACATGCAGCACCCCCTCACAACATAATTACCCTAATTTGTATTCTGCTCCAGAAATAGAACTTTTCTTCTTAAACAAATTAAGTAACGATCGCCAAGCTTACATGACCAGCATTTTTTGAGGTATGCTTTTATCAGTATAGTATCATTCTCTAGTTTCGTTATTCTTTAGAATATGTACTGTATTTTCCATTTTTCCCCTCTCATTAGCATGATTTTGAAAAAAAAATGTGAAAACACATTGGATCTACTTTTCTTGGTTAAATATGTAGTTTTCTGTTTATTAGAAAGCATATCTGGCTTTTGTTCATTCCACTAAAATTGGTTTCATTAAAAATAATTGCTTAATATAACCTATAGTATTATATCTCCTAATCAGTGATTTAAAGTGTTTCCCAACTACTTTGTTCCACTACAAGTGTCCTGGATTTACAACAGTTTGAACTTATGACCAATTTTCATACTTACGACCATTGCAGAATCCCCATGGTCACATGATTTACATTTGGATGCTTGATGATTGACTCACATTTGTGATGGCTGCTGTGTCCCAAAGTCACATGGTCCCCTTTTGTGACCTGACAAGCAAAGTCAATAGGGAAACCAGATTCACTCAACAGCTGCAGGGATTCACTTATCAAACATGGCAAGAGTCGTAAAAATAGGGCAAAACTCACTTAACAAATTTCATACTTAGCAACATAAATTTTGGGCTCAATTGTGTTGTAAGTTGAGGACTACCTGTATAAGAGTGCTGAAGACAGATTTTACAGCTCCACAACAGTAATAGAATAAATACTAAAATTCTTTATAAAATACTAATGTATAATAAAATAATATGATAAAAATCTATATATTATGAACACAAATGCATTTTAAACAACTACAGTTGGCTAGAGTTTGGTTCTAATTAAAAGAGAACATACTATGGATGGCTCATTTGGAGCAATTTTATGTTCAAGTATGAACACAGATCCTATTTTCATGTTCCCTCAATTCTATTGATTAAACATATGGCATTGTAAGATAGCAAAGGTGAGCATAAGACATAAAGTACCATCAGAATGAGGGCAGGGAAGCATAGATGGGAAGCTAATCCAAGCAATATTAGCTGTGAAGTACATACTAGATACAATTGTCATTGTTTCTAAGGCCATAGAAGACCAGGTCTCTTCCAGATGAAAAGTCTTTTAACACAGTGCATTCATTACACAGTTGTTAGGTAGGTTCCAGATGCCTTCTTCCAACATGTTTGGGAAAGGCAATATTGCCAAAGCAATAAAACACAACATTAGTTTCAGGAAATTTATGTGAATTATAGTTTTGCAAATACGTCATATAGGAAATTATTAGACTGTATTTATATCATCATATAGGTAGTCTTCGATATGTGACAACTGACGCCAACATTTTTGTTGCTAAGCAAGTTAAGTGAATTTTGCCCCATTTTCTAACCTATTTTGCCATAGTAGTTAAATCAAGGTGGTAGTTAAGTGAATCGTGTGGTCATTAAATAAATCTGGCTTCTCCTATTTACTTTGCTTGTCAGAAGCTGGTTGGCAAGGTTACAAATGGTGATCACATGACGCAGGGACAATGCAGCTGTCATAAATACATTCCAGTTGCCAAGCACCTGAATTTTGATCATGTGACCATGGGGATGCTACAACGGTTATTAAGTGTGAAAACCAGTCACAAGTTACTTTCTTCAGTGCTGATGTAATTTCAAATGGTTACTAAATGGATGACAGTAAGTCGTGGATTCCTTCCACTGACAAACTCTGTAATTGGCCCTCACTATTCATCTACAATATTTTTTTCCTTTGCTAAAAAGATTTTCTTAGTTAATGATCAGGGACAGCATATTCTTAGAATCATCTTTGGATAAAACAAATAGTAATGAAGATCAGCAAGCCTGCTCCTTCCTTTCTTCCATCCCCATTAAGCACATCTCACCCAAATCCTTCAATTTATCTTGTATCAATGCTAAATCAGTCATGTTATTTATTCCATGTTGGTTATAGTTGGCTCACTGTTGTTCTGTAACTGTCATTTTACTGTTTTTTGTCTATTGAGCACTTGAATCTAGATTTTTGTAGAAAGTTGGTAAAGAAATATTATAATTAAATAATAAAGCAAAAGCAAGCAACAGTAAAACTGATTTTAAAATCCTTGTTAATTGCTGTGCTTTCCCAAATACTTGCAAGCTTATGACTATGTAAATAAATATTTTAATTTGCGATGCAATGCAACATTATGTCTTTGGCTACAGCCTTCCTTCTGCTTAAGCCAACTTAACCCCCTACTGTTTTCAGTGGAATTTAGGGGCTCTAACTGGAAACAGAATGGTGTAGACTATAGGGCTATGCTTGTTGGGAAGATTGGGGTATAATATTTTCCTCCTCCTTTCCGTCTTAATTAGCTCCTTCCATGCATAAAGTGCCTCTGTTTCTTTGCAACAGAGGAAAAATGACTTGGATCAGGCAGTTTTCTTCTGCATCAAGCTTTCACTCTACAAACCAGCTGGTTTAAGACATGCTGGTTGAAGCCTCTTTCTCTATCTCTATAATCCTAGTCAGTTTCCCTGTGGCCACAGTGGGGTGCTTCCTTTGATGTTGCTCTGCAGGTGGCTGCCTATATATAAAATGAGGCCTATAAGCAGAAAGCCCTCTGTGGATCAAATGAAAACAGAGAAAATGCTATTGTGCTTCAGTGTTTTATATACATGGAAGGAACTGATGTCAGTACTGAACTATTTTGTTGTATAATGTATCAAGCCTTTACATAGATTTACATAAATAATTTGGCTGCCATCCTGTCTTTATCAACAGATACACCACGTTCTCACAATGCGTTCCAGCACATCTGGTGAGGAAGGTTTAATCCACATTTAGCAAGAGCAGAAGTTAAATTTAGAATATTTGTGGTATTCTTTATTGGCTGATTGGTTTTGAACTGGATGAGTTTTCTGCGAAATATGGCTTTAGAAGGCCATTGTTTCTTTTGCTTGCATTGTTGTTGCAATCAAGCTTTTGCAACCAGGGAATGGCTTTTTTAAAGTGACTGCATAAAAATTATTGATTTTAATTATTCTCACAACAAAAATCTCAACAAGTAATTGGCCTTTAAACTCGGAAGATGAAATCCTTCAAATTGTTCTCCGTTCTCTGACCTCGTTCAAGGATATTATAGCACAGCGTTTATATATAACATATAAATACAGGAAAGTGATGTAAGTTACTATAGATAAGTATATGTGTGCAAATATATACAGTATATCACAGAAGTGAGTATACCCAGGGGTGGGCTGCTACGGATTTGCCCGGGTTCAGGAGAACCCATAGCTAATGTTATGGCCGGTTTGGAGAACCTCCAAATCCCACCCTGTACTCACTTTTGAGTAGTGGTTTAGACGTTAATGGCTGTGTGTTGAGTTATTTTGAGGGGATAGCACATTTACACTGTTATACAAGCTGTATACTCACTACTTTACATTGTAGCCAAGTGTCATTTCTTCAGTGTTGTCATATGAAAAGATATACTTAAAAGGGTGGGGGGGGGGGGTGTACTCACTTCTGTGATATACTTTATATCTATATATTAACAAGGCTGGCCACATGACCACAGAAAATGTCTTTGGACAATGCTGGCTCCCTTGGCCAAGAAACAGAGATAAGCACCGTGCCCTAGAATTAGACACGACATCAGTGCCATGTTAGAAGATAGTCAAATATTAATAGTGCAAATAATAATAACTAGATAACATGGCACTGATGCAAATATGCCCTTTGAATCTCTGTTAATACTTTTTTCATCCCAGCTTATCCATCCGTGCCTTGGCCCTTTTTCATTTTATCGCCATGATGTATAGCAAAACTGTTTTTCTTCCAACTTTTCTGCATAAATCCTCGATGCATATTCTAGTGAAGCTGGATTTATCCTCTACATGTGTGTGTGTGTGTGTGTGTGTGTTTGTGTGTATATATCTATATCTATCTATATCATATATATCTATATCTATATCTATATCTATATCTATATCATCTATATCATCTATCTATCATCTATCTATCTATCTATCTATCTATATAAATTTTCTGAGGTTTTCGCGGGTATTTGTATGAGGATCTTTGGTTATTCGGGTTTTCTCCCGCGTAAAATTGGAAGTATTTTGGCGATGTTTCACGAAATCTCATTCTGAATGAATGAGATTTGCCGAAACGTCGCCAAAATACTTCCAATTTTACGTGAGAGAAAACCGAATAACCAAAGATCCTCTCTATATATATATATATATATATATATATATATATATATATATATATATATATATATATATTATATATTATATATTATATATATAATATACAATATACAATATATATATATATATATATATATATATATATATATATATATATATATATATATATATATATATATATATATATATAGTGTGTGTGTGTGTGTGTGTGTGTGTGTGTGATATTACTGAGGCCATTTTTAGTCCAGCACAGCTGAGGAAAAATCAACTGTATGTGCTTAAGGAACTTAGTGCAATTTCTACAGGCAGGGTGGTAAAACTGGCCTGTAACTAAGATGAACACCAGTGGTGGGATTCAAATTTTTTTACTACTGGTTCTGTGGGCGTGGCTTGGTGGGTGTGGCAGGGGAAGGATACTGTAAAATCTCCATTCCCTCCCCATCCCACTAACTTGCTTTCCAGCTGTGCAGGGCAACAAAAGAAGACCCAGCCAATCAGCTGGAACTCGGGAGGCAGAGAATAGATGGGGGCGGGGCCAGTCAGAGAGGATATATGCCGGTTCTCCAAACTACTCAAAATTTCCACTACTGGTTCTCCAGAACAGGTCAGAACCTGCTGAATACCACCTCTGATGAACATGTTCTAATGCTGGTTGTGGTGCCTACAATTTCCTAAAACATGCTTGTCATCCCACAAGGGATTGCAATCTACAAAAAATAAAATCGTGGTCCAATGTTCAGCTTTATGTAATTCAAAATACAGGTAGTGCTTGACTAACACGGGTATTTTAGTGACCATTTGAAGTTACGGCACTGGAAAAAGTGACATGACCATTTTTCGCACTTATGACCGCTACAGCATTCCCACAGTCACATGATCAAAATTCGGATGCATATGAGGGTTGCAGTATCCCGGGGCTAAGTGATGCCCTCTTGTGATCTTCTGGCAAGCAAAGTCAATGGGGAAGCCAGATTCACTTTGCCACCTTGCTATTAATTTAGCCACTGTAGTAATTCACTTAATAGTACCTGTGGCAAGAAAAGTCATAAAATGGGGCAAAACTTATTTAACAAACGTCTCACTTAACAATAGAAATTTTGGGCTCAATTAAATCAAGGACTACCTGTATGTCTTCAAATGAATTGATATCTTGAGATGTATTTCTCAAAATAACCAGAAGCCTCCCAGGCAACCTCCTGTCTTATGTGATTGTTAGGGATGAACTTGGAAGTAGCAGAGGTCAGTAACTCCTATACCAGTGAGAACAGGTTTTGTCATGTTAACAAATCCTAGCTGTGGCACACTGCAAATCTAGGCTCTCTAGACCAGTGATCCCCAACCTTTTTTATGCCGCGGCCCGGTACCGGCATCAGCTGGGCGCCGCGGCCCGGTACCAGCACCAGGTGGGCGCCGCCATCTTTTTTTGATGAAAAAGTGCTTCCGGTGACCTCACCGGAAGCACTTTTTCATCAAAAAAGATGGCGGCGCCAGCGCTTCTGGTGAGCTTTTCCGGGTAGAAATGGCCTTCTACCCGGAAAAGCTCACCGGAAGCGCTGGCGCCGCCATCTTTTTTTCATGAAAAAGTGCTTCCAGTGAGCTTTCTACCCGGAAAAGCTCACCGGAAGCACTTTTTCGTCAAAAAAAGATGGCGGCGCCCAGCAACCAGCGGCCCGGTAGGAGTTGTTCCGCGGACCGGTACCGGTCCCCGGACCGGTGGTTGGGGACCCCTGCTCTAGACTCTCAACCCTTTATTCTGGAGTTGGCTTACTCAGAGGTAGATTCACACATGATTTAATTAGTGTAGTTATTGCAGGCAAGAATGAAGCCAATTATTACTGTATACAGGATCTGCCTATAATAATATACAGCAAAGAAAACCTAAAAACAACTCAGTGCTTCAGGGTTTAAATTTCAGATTTTTTTTGGGGGGGGGTTCAATTCAATTAATAAATATTTTACTATTCTTTTCAAGTTCATATGGTTTTCACTAGTTTGGAAACAGCTGGTTGCTGCTAAAGCAGCTTAATTTGGAATAGATTCAAATCATACCTTGCATCCAAATGATAATTCAGGAATAACAAGTTATAAGAGGATGAGAAACAATTACTTTGATGGAAGGGAGAAACATCAATAAGGGAATGACAGGAAACAACCTGCTTCATAATTAACTTTAGGAAAGTTGCTATTCTGCTCATATACCTCACCTATCAATATTTTCTATACATGCCTTTATATATTAAAATGTACAGAACGTATTAGAAAAATGGAAGGGTTGTCCTTGGTTGATTGCTGGTTTAGAGTGTGTCATTTAAAATCATTTTTCTCATTAATCAAAATTGATAGGTGAATAAAATTAAGAAAATGATATTCCTATGTAGCCTTTCTCTTTTTGCAGGCTTACATTTATCTTTCTATTATTTTTGCCCTTGATGGGACTTGATAGTAGGTTAACTAGTGTACAATTCCATGGGGTCAGTCTGCTTGCCCTTTAAAAAATATTGACATAACAGAAGCTCAGGATACCACGTGCTGAGAAAGTGGCTTACTGCTTGATTGCTGTTTGCATTGCAAGCATTAACCTTTAAGTGACTCTGAAATCTATTTACTATGGAAAAAGCACTTTACTTTCAGTGTGTAAAATAAAGATCAGAGCTTGTGAAGACATGGGATATTTTCTTTTGTTATTTCTCCTTACAAGTAAACCCAGTGCTCTTTCATTTAGTGCATGGGTATCCAGAGGTGGATATGACTGCAAATAATCTGGCAGGTGGTGAAATTTATCAAGGTCAGCCATGTGAGACATTCTGAGTTTTCACATCTTATCCTCCAGGTGTCTAAAGCAGTGCTGTAATCTGCATCTAATTGGCTTTTGGAGCATTGTTCTTAAGCAATTTTCTGTCATAAAAGGTAGGTGTTCTTAATGTAATACTTGGGTGATTCCAGGATGCAAATGAGGGGGACAATAGTTCCTTGAGGCATGTAATTCCCCCACCCCAACACTGCTGAATGTCACTTCGATTCAATATAATTTTTATATGTTGTAGACTGTTTGTTTATTATCAAACTGTATGTGAGCAGTAATACTGAAATAAACAAGTCTGAGCATGAATGCATAAAACAATTTGTAATAAATAATGCTGCCTTAGAAAGGAAGACACAGTGAAATAGAAAATATACCTGCTACTAAAAATCTTTCTAACAGTCAGCAGCGATGTACAGACTTTGACAGGTCCAGAATAAAATGTTCAGATCTTTAGAGCTTTCTAAATGTTGTACCTCCCCCTGAATTACAGCATTCCGGAAGTGATTTGCTGGTTTTTGGAAATAAATCCTCAAATTAAAATTGTGCAAGATGTTCCAAAGATGGTTTAGGTCAGGGGTTGCCAAACTTTGGACCTCAGGGACCACCAAACTCATAATTTTAAATCCCGAGGACCAGAGACCCTGGGAAAATCCCCCAAAAAGGTTTTCCTACCGATCGATTATTCTTTATTTGGGATTGCAGGATACTGTCTCCAGCTCCATTCTCAGGAGGAGAGAGACACAGAGAGAGACTTTTGGCTTCATGCAAGGAAAGCAGCAGAAGTCTTTTTTTCTCTCCCTCAAAACTCCACCAGAAATGAGTCTTTGTGAGACTTGTTGCGCCGGTGCAGCCGCTTGCAGCAGGATGCCTTGCAGGGTCCCAAAGACTAATTTCTGGTGGAGTTTGGGGGAGAGAAAGAAAGACTTTTGCTGTTTTTCTTGCATGCAGCCAAAAGCAGAAGAAAGAAGCGGGAAGAAGCAGCCCAGTGGCCAGGCGAGGCGTGTGGGGCAAGTTCCTCACTCCTCCCTTTTTCCCTCCCCTCACTTTGTGTTTTTCACAATGCAAGCGACGCAAGCCTTGTGTTCCCACGGGTCATGTGGGTGGCGCAGCCTTGTGTTCCCGCGTAGCCTGGATTAGTTAGTTTACTTTGTCATTGCACCTCCTACAACGAAATCAAACACCATCTTCAGTGCACATCATGACCATGAAAATAAACACAAACACACATCCTTCACACGCCACATTAATTGCCCTGGGGGGGGTGCTTTGGTGGGTGACATTTCTCTGCGGACCACCAAAATTTTCCTGCAGATCACCAGTGGTCCCCGGTCCACTGGTTGGCGACCACTGGTTTAGGTCGTTTTGTTGGTACACCACATCTATGGAACAGATTCAGAGGAAATCTTGAACTCTTTCAGAATGACACAGACAGGTGGAAAACAGAATATTCCAGAATTCTCTGGAATGTTCTGTCCCTAGTTTAATGAAATGTTTATATCCTTAAAGAGTAATACTAGACGCTAACCAAACCTTTCCATCTCACACGAACCATTTTTCTCTAACATATGTAGTCTTCTGTGAAATATAGGAAATATGCATACAAATGTGACACTTTTGGATTTTTTTTTAATTATCAGGTCATATCATTACAAACATTTCCTGCACCAGAGGCTGTTGCAAGTCTGTTTTGTCTACAAATCCAAACTAGTGTAAAAAACATGTGCAGCAAAGTTTTTACCTTATATAAGCAGTAGCACTGGAATAAAACCTGACAGTGATGGAGTTGGCTCATTCTCCAGAACCAATATGGCATATTTTCTCACCTTCCTGATGAAATGGTTCAGTGAACCTGGAAAAGCCTTCCTTTCTTCCTCATAAATTATGCTATAGCAGATAGGCTGCAGGAGAGAGATCGTGTCTGGAGACAGATGAACCACCTTCATATTTGGGTGGAAATTTTCTGGGTAAGGTGGATGACCTGGGGCATTATTCAAAAGTAGCAGAGTCTTGAAAAATGTTTTTCTCACAGCAATACCTCTTAATTTCTGGGATGAAATGGTAGAAAAACCAGTCTCCAAAGATGAGAGGCATGACCCAAGCTTTCTTGCTAGTTTTTCACACAAGAAGTGAGCTCTTTCAGATGTTCTTAAGAGCTTGTGGGTTCTTGGGAGTGGACTAGCAGCAGAAACATTGATGTCTAACATCACAGCTTATCCTTCACAGTTTTGAAGTCTGGCATTGTCTTCTTGTTGATACAGGTTCTGTCCGGCATTTTTTTCCAATAAAGTGCTGTTTTATCCATACTATTTGGTGGGCAAATAACCACCATCCTCAATGATCTTCCTGAGGTTTCCAGGAACTCCCTGGCTGCATCCTTGTTCTGCACTCACCACATCTCCACTCACTTTCACATTGTGCCTATTCACATGAATCTTGAAATGCAGGAACCATCCATTACTTGCAAGGAAAATGTTCTTTCAGCACTTTCCCCAACCTTCTGTTTCAAGTCAGGAAACAAACTTGTATCCTTCTCTTGGATCAGCATTAGGCTAAGTGGCTTGTATTGCTGACGCTGTTTGATCCACATGCTGAGCAGCGCTTCCATCTCTTCCATCACTTTTCTTCTCTTATTATGGATTGCATAGGCACTGAACTTTTCACATGTTCTGTGATTTTTCTCTTTGTTTTTAATGATTATTCATGCCAAAGAAGCATGCCATGTTTACCTCTACTCTCTTCAATATGTCCACCTTCAATATGCCTACTGTGAATGCATTCTAACTTTTAAAATTTGCACTGGAAGAAACACTTGGAAATTTGCATTTACCGCCTCTAAGACTCCTCCTATGACATATTGGTCAAAAATTGGCAAGCGTTAAAGACATTCTGCTGGATTTGCAGAATGCCCTAAATTGTAAACTGTGATTTACAGATCACAATGGCTCTACAAGAAGACCAAATAAATTTCCTCCCAGTTTAGTGTGCATGAACCAACTGACTGGCCTTATGGAATGGCCGAAAGACATGGCTTTTTCATCTGGCCTGGGAATTTGATAGTGGGTATATGGCTTACAGAATGGCTGTACTCTTCTTGAGAGTGATTGTAGATTACGGTTTTGCATGGTCTTAATCATTATTGCTTTAATTGCCTTTTGTTGTTAAATTTTGGTTATTTTTATATTGTTTTCATGTTTTTAACTCAGCAAGTCTCCCAGAATCATGAGAGATGGTAGCCAAGTCACATAAATACAACTAGTCCTCAATCTAGGACCACAGTTGAGCCCAAAACTTCTGTTGCTAAGTGAAACGTTTGTTAACTGTATTTTGCCCCATTTTACGACTTTCTTGCCATAGTTAAATGAATTACTGCAGTTATCACGTGGGTAACACAATTAAGTGAATCTGGTTTCCCCATTGACTTTGCTTGTCAGAAGCTCACAAAAAGGTGATCATATGACCCTGGGACACCACAACTGTAACAGATATGAATCAGTTGCCAAGTATCTGAATTCTGTTCACATGATCATGGGGATGTTGCAATGGTTGCAAGTGTAAAAAACGGTCACAAGTCACTTTTTTCAGTGATGCTGTAACTTCAAATGGTCACCACATGAAGAGTTGTAAAGTCGAGGATTACCTGGAACTCAGATTAATAATACAAAACTTGTATGTCATTAGGATTGCTGCCTTTTACAAAAATGACCAATTGCCATTTCCATTTTAGACAATGTACCATTGACAAGAGAGCGGTATTTCTTGGCTGGATTGGATCACAATGTGTTAAAAACCTGACTCTCTAAACATGTCCCATGACTTTTGATCTTTTTACCCAGAAATTTCCTCGAAGGACATCAGGTCACGAACAAGCCAACATACTTGGGGAAGAGGTTGATTTTTCAACACACAGAGTGGGCAGGGAAAGCATCTCAATCAGTTCCACCCATCAGAATAGAGCTGGAAGGGACCTTGGAGGTCTTCTAGTCCAACCCCCTGCTCAAGCAGGAGACCCTATACCATTTCAGACAGGTGGCTGTCCATTTTTTTCTTTAAAAACCTCCAGTCATGAAGCACCTACATTCTCCCTCATCCCTCAGGGTAACCTAGTCTTCTCCTAACCGCCCATCCCACGTTTCAAAAGTCAAGGGAATGGCGTTTCCATCCCTTTAGGGCAGGGGTGTCCAACCTTGGCAACTTTAAGACTTGTGGACTTCAACTCCCAGAATTCCTCAGCCAGCACAGCTGGCTGAGGAATTCTGGGAGTTGAAGTCCACAAGTCTTAAAGTTGCCAAGGTTGGACACCCCTGCTTTAGGGTTTCCATCCACGCCTTTTCCTCCCTACCAGTGGATTTTAGGCCCAGCTGCACAGCACACTGACCACAGGGCTCTACTTGTGAGCTCTCACGGACCAAGGTCACCGCAGCCCTGTCTTCCCTACGCGGGTCGTCGTCGCCGCCTCCTCCACGCGCCCGGAGCCGCTCCGAGAAAAAGCGTGCCGGCCTCCGCCGCCTCCCTCAGGCGAGACGCGAGCCCAAGAGGCGGGGCGAAGGCGAGTGGGTGCCGCCGGGAAAGGGCGCGTCTGATTGGTCCAGGGAGCGCGAGGTGAAAGGGCGGCCTAGCCACCGAGAACAGAATCGCGGCCAAGTATGATGGCGGCGGCGGCGGCGGCGGCGGCGGCCTCTCTGTGCCGGGGGAGCGCTTGGCAGCAGTGGCGATACAGGTTTCTGGAGCGGTTCGCCGTGTCGCCAACGGTGAGGCGGCTAGCGGGCGGTTGGCTGCTTACCTACTTAGGGAGTATCGCCCACAGCGGGGCGGGAGCAGGCAGGCGATTTCCCCGCAGAGCAGCTTTAAGCCGCTGGAATACCGGAGCGCCGGTCCTTCTCCGGGATGCCTCGCCCACGTTTGGGACAAGGCTGCGTTTGCTGCGCCAAGACCGGTCTGGAGGGAGCGGGTGGATGGACGTGCATATGAACCCAGCAGATGGGGACGGCTGTCTGCGTGGGTCTTCCGCTTGCTTGCCGGTTTGGAACTGCTCTGTTCTACTTAGGTCTGGCTTTTGGGGACTACAAAACCCAATCCGGACAGGCATTCTGGGTGTGGTGGATGGGATCTTTCTGGAATGGGAACTGCATTAGACTGCAAGACGGAACGGTACTACGGTATATGCACAGGTTCCTGCAGAGGGAGGAAGGAGTGCCTTGAATAAATTGCTCGGGAGAGGCTTACCTGTTTTTTCCTGCTTGGTCTTGAGGTTAGTGCTGGCTAAACATCGCCGCTGTTCCTCTGTTCTTGTGGTGTTAACATACATGAAAGGACGTGATGCATGGCAGCTGAATGGGATAAAACCATGCAGAAGAGAAGAAGCATGTTTAGGTAGAGTTATGGAAGTTTAGATTTCTATCATAATGAGTATAATCTCACTCACTTTATTTAACAGCATTTATTACTGAAAGCAGTGCTTATTGTTGGCATCGGCACACTGGCACATACATACATACACTCATACACACATGTAATTTCATTAATCAAGTTGGTTCCAAAAGAGATCTGGGGAAAGCTACTTTGCATGTTATCACTCTGAACTGCTCTATTTTTTTTGGCAGGAAACCTTTTGTAGAGGTGAACAAGGAGCAGTCTAAGCAGTCTTGCAAACAGCCAGGGTCAGGCAGATACAATTTGTCCTTTGAAATTTTTAACTGGGTTGTTCATGAATAGTAATCACTTCTCTTCTGTTTGTTCCTTTTGGCTACACTAAAATCTGTGTAGTCTGTTTCTGATGTTTTAAGATTTTATGCATAGACAGGTTCTAAAATGATTTTCAGAAACACATCTCAGTGATACTCTTGGTCTCAAGCATTTGTTGTATCCACTTGGTGAAATTTGTCTTTAAATAATTAATCAGATATATTTTCTATAGAAATAAGGGATTAAAATGACAGGTTAATACACTTCAATTGTTTTCAGGATCTGTTTTACACAAAGGGAAAGTTAATCTTGTTATGTTAATGAGATTCTGATATTTGTCCTAACGTTGCTGCAGTATTGATGATACTGTATATCTTTCATATTTTCCACTAAGATTTATATCCTTTTAAAACAATGCTGATCTAGTATGCTTTGGACTGAAAAACAAGCACATTCTTCCCAGGTTATACAGAAAGACTTATTTTATTCCACATTGGTTAAAAACAGTTCACAAATGCTGAAGACAAGAGATCATACAACAACATAAAGAAAACATTAAAATTAAAACATTAAAATGCCCAATAATTAAACTAAGTGACTGTGTTTGATGGTGGTAGTATATACAATGAATTTTCCAGTATGAGATAAATAATAAAGAAGTTAATTTCTTATGAGTTTGAATTTAAATTAGGGAATATCAGAAGGTCTTTTTTATTTTATTAACTAACAGAAGAGAGAGTAAACATGCACATTTGTTACCTCTAGCAATAGAAGGTTTCTTTTTGGTTTTGGTTGAACTGATTAATTTATTGTTTCTGGTGTTCTTTATATGTTGATTATGATATTTTGATAAAGTGTTTTTATTATTTTAATTGATTTAAGGTGGGAGGTATGTTGCTCCAAAGTTCACAATTGAAGAGGCCTATAAGCCTAATAAAATAAATACAAAAATGAATATAACTGTAGTAATATATTACTTCTGTTAATTATGTAATACGTATAATAAATAATTATAATAAAAGAAAAGGACCTAGAAAAATCATATCATAAGTAGTAATCCAGAATATTTGATTATATTGTTTAAAAAACCAGCCTAATTTAAATTCTGACCAAAAAAACATGGATGAGCAATCTGTTGCTGAAAATCAGATGTAGATTTTTCTTTCTAAAGAGATTTTTATTATTCTTTTGGCTTTGTTTACTGTTCTGGGAACAGTCATTTCTAAGGAAATGCCCTGTTTAGCTGAGAATAATATTTTCAAGTTGAAGAGAATAAATGTATAAAAATAAATATATTTTCTCTGTTAATTCCACTTAAGGTATTTTAAACAATTTGACAAATTAATGGTATATTTCTTGAGAAATGGTCAGGCACTTAGATCTCTTTTTTTAAAGGTTCAGCTTACATGTAACAATACTGTTACACATTTTCCAGGTTTCAACTTACATCATTTTTGGATCTGATTAGTTATTATCTGTAAGTTATTATCTGTCTTCCTTGAAACTCTTGCAAGTACTTGGTTCTAACAAAACTGAAAAAAAACAACCCACACCTCTATTTAAAATTGCAGGTGAAACTTTTTTGGGTGGTATATGCATAGTAAATGGGATAGTTGATCTTGATAGGTTAATTGCAAACGTATTTAAGATATTTGAATAATTACAAAGTAATACAATTTACCTAAAATAGAAGGATAGCAATATTTGGGAAATGATGTAGAGAAGATGATAGGTCTATAACTTCAAGGGCTCTGGAAGAAGTAGATTAGCTGGAGCATTTTCAGTCAGGTTTCAGGCCTTGTACAGAGATAGCATTAACTGTGCTTGTGGTCACCTCTGGTTGACCAGTATGGAGCCTGTGACTCTCCTGTTCCTGCTTGATCACTAGTTAATCTCTGATAGAGTCAATTATGGTATCCTTTTCCAACTTCTTGGATTGAAAAGGGGGGGAGGGAAACAATGTTTCCATGGTTTTCCTTTTTTGAGGTTATTTTCAATGGGTAAGTGAGAGGAGAAATTGACTCAGAGAGTCTTTTTCATGGTTTCTTCAGAGTTCAACACTCCCTGTTCCTATTTAATATCCGTATGAGGCTTCTGGTTAAGATCATCTATGGACATGGGCTCAGGTTTTATCAATATGCAGACACCCAATTGTGTATCTTGACTTCTAGCCAACCAAGTGATGCTATTGAGAATCTGGTTGTCTGGAGGTTGTTAATATTTGGATAGAGAGGAATGTTCATTTATGTAGCATATGGCATATCATACATGGATTTGCCATATTAATATTTCACCTAGATTAATAAAACATAAAATACATTTTTTAGAAAGATCTGTATTCAGATATTAATGTCTAGGCCTCTGATGGCGAACCTATGGCACGCATGCCGGAAGTGACATGCAGAGCCACTACTGCTGGCACGCGAGCACTCGCCCAGAAAAGGTCTACTGCGCATGCATGTGCATCACCCACCTGACAGCTGATTGTCGGGTATCTGGCGTGAATGCGCGGCGGTACAGCAGGGCACAGGAGACACTCATGCATACGCAGAAGTACGCAGCGTGGGTCACGCGCGCATGTGCAGGAGGCATGGGGGACCCACGCACGTTGCCTTCTGGGTGATGGCACGTGAGAACGGGCAGGTAAGCGTGCGCGTAATTATCGGCATGGGACCTCAAAAAGGTTAGCCACCACTGGTCTAAGCCACCTAACCACTGACACACAGCATCATTTATATGAAAAAAAAATCAGATACTGGGCCTGTATATGTTGTCAGGTTACAGTTGATCACAATGTGCTCTACAGCAGGGGTGGGATTCAAATTTTTAACAACCGGTTCTGTGGGTTTGGCTTAGGTAGTGGGCGTGGCTTGGTGGTCATGTGACTTGGTGGACATGGCTTGGTGGTCATGTTATTGGCTGGGCGTGGCCAACTCAATGTCACTCACATCGAGGCACGCATCTCCTCGCCTGGCTTCTCATGACTGTGGGGATGCTGCAACAGTCGTAAGTGTGAAAAATGGTCATAAGTCACTTTTTTCAGTGCCATTGTAACTTCAAATGGTCACTCCACACAAGCAAAGTACCAGGAAAGGAGGGGGAAAAAAATTCCAGAGACGTTCCTGAGACAGGAAGTCTAGTCCTGCCAAGAATGTAATAAGGGTTAACGGAGAGGCAGTTTCTGTAAGAAACACCAGAATGTTTCCTTCCTGTCTTCCTTACAGGATTAGGCCAGTAATTTCTTCTAACAACCGGTTCTCCGAACTGCTTATAATGTTAACAACCGATTCTAGAGAATAGGTGCGAACTGGTAGAATCTCACCCCTGCTCTACAGTTTGACATGGGACCTCACAGCCATCTTATGCCGCATTTATACAGTGAGTCCCAGCAGATGACATGTAAGGTGTGAATCTGATTCAGATTGTCCTGGCATGGTGATTCAAATCCTGGTACCTTTTTTGAGGGGTCATTTATGTCTTCCTATGCCTGGATGTTTAGCAACCCATTTTGCTTTCCGGTGGGAAGTGATGCCAGTCTGTCAATTATACATGGTCTAACTCTACTAAAATTACAATCCATGAACTATGTGGTCCATAGTCAGTTTAATGCTAAAAGGGAAAGGAATAAGTATGGATTATAATTTTAGTATAATTAGACCATGTATAATTGACAGACTGGATTTTATAATAGATTTTAGCTGTTATTTATTATATTTTATAGTAAAATTTTAAATTGTATATTTACTGAGTGTTGGGAGTTTTTTTTTGTTCTAGTCTTTGGTCTATGACTGTAATACATTGAATTGGATTGAATTGATGTCAAAGTTGTTGAGCAGATGTTGTGCAAGTGCCAGTGGAAGCTTCCTAGATTTGAACCTTCAGGCTGATAAATCAGGAGGGTCAGCAAGCACTGGTAGAAGTGAGTTGTTCATAATGTTTCTATATTCTTTCACTAGTGCATGTTGCCTTTGTAAGATATTACATATAGACAAGTAAAACCAACTGTACAGATACAGATTAGGTGAAATTTGGCTTGATGCCAGTAACTCTAATAGCGATCTTGGAGTCCAGGTAGACAGTTGCTTAAATATGAGCCAGCAATGTGCTGTAGCAATCAAAAAAGCCAATCCAATTCTAGGCTGCATTAATAGATCAAGATCACATGAGGTTCTAGTACTGCTTTACAAAGCTTTAGTAAGAACACACTTGGAATACTGCATCCAGTTCTGGTCATCACAATATAAAAATGATGTTGAGACTCTGGAAAAGAGTGCAGAGAAGAGCAAGAGAGATAATATGGGGGCCAGAGGCTAAAAGATATGAAGAACAGTTGCCGAAATTGGGTATGTCTAGTCTAGTGAAAAGAAGGACTAGGAGAAACATGATAGCAGTGCTCCAATAGTTGAGGGGCTGCCACAAAGATGAGAAGGTCAAACTATTTTCCAAAGCACCTGAAGGCAAGACAAGAAACAATGGCTGTAAATTAATCAAGGAGAGAATCAACTTGCAACTAAGGAGAAATTTCCTGACAGAACAATCAACCAGTGGAATGGCTTGTCTTCAAAAGTTGTAGGTGCCCCACCACTGGAGGCTTTCAAGAAGAGACTGGAGAACTATTTGTCTGAAAGGGTATAGGGTCTGTTGCTCGAGCTGTGGGGTTGGACTGGATGACTTCCAAGGTCCCTCTCAACTATCTTCTCTTGTCTTCTCTTGTCTTGTCTTCTCTCTTCTATTATATTCATTCACTTACGATCCCCATAGTGTCATTGAGTCTGGCATCTAGTATGGCAGCTGTTAAGTCATACAGTGGCATAATGTTTTGCTGTGGAGTAGACCAGCCTTAGTGCTGATGACCTGAGGGTGGCAGCTAAAGCTAAAGATGAAGTATGTTGTTCCTAGCTTTGATTTTTGCCACCATATTCACTAGATTTATCTTATTAGGAGAGATTCTGGTCCAATGTTACTCCAAGGTGCTTTGGGTGGAGTTATATGGGAGTAAGTTGTTTAAGTAGACCGTTAGAGCTTCATGTGCTCTTCATAAGCCTCAGATTATTCCTAATGTCAGAATTACTATTCCTCAGACAGGAACAGACCGAGATTCAATCATAGGAAGATTGAATAGTTGTAGGTTCTTGGATTCTCAGTTTTCAGGGAACTTTTCATTTCAATTCTTGATAAGATTGCATTTTCCCAGATGGAACTCATATATCAATTGCTTACAAGATAATAGGTATAAGTAAAAACATAGTTATGAATACATGGATACATATTAGAAAAATAAAAAATAAAAGAAACAATAGGATAGGGACGGTAGGCATGTTGGTGCACTTATGCACGCCCCCTACAGACCTCTTAGGAAAGGGGTGAGGTCAATAGTAGAAAGTCTAAGGTTAAAGTTTTTGGGGTTTGGGGAAGAAACCACAGAGTCAGGTAGAGTATTCCAGACATTGACCACTCTGTTGCTGAAGTCATATTTCCTGCAATCAAGTTTGGTGCGATTAACCTTGAATTTGTATCTATTGTTTGCTCTTGTATTGTTATGGTTGAAGCTGAAGTATTCATTGACAGGTAGGACATTGCAATGTATGATTTTATATACTATACTTAGATCGGCCCAAAGGCGGCGTAGTTCTAGGTTTTCTAGGTCTAGAATTTCAAGTCTGGTGGCATAAGGTATTCTGCAACGAGTAGAGGAGTGGAGAACTCTTCTTGTGAAATATTTCTGGACTTTCTCAATATGTAATTTGAAGCTCTTCTTGTACTTATGGCTTTTGCTTAAATAGCAGGTGGCAGATTCCAGAGGACTTTTGCAAAGATTCAGTGTAATTACCAATTATATCTTTTCCTGAATTGGGAAGTTTTGTGCCTCAGTTATCTTGCATTCAGGCTGTTGCAGTGTGGCTGCCCTTGCAAATAACCTGTAAGCTACACCTGGTTCAGGATGTGACAGTGTAGGTGTTTATGGGCACAATTTACTTGGCAACTTGTCTGCTCTGTAAGCTGCTGGTTGGCTTCCATTATTCTGATTATCATTGATGAAGCATGGTCTATGGCAGGGATGTCAAACTGGCGGCCTATGGGCTGGATGAATTACATGCAGGCCATGCCCACCTTAGCTCCACAAAGGCAAAAAAAAATAAATCACGATATATCACGATACGTCACACGACGCAATCAAGTTTGACACCTGTAGTCTATGGCATGCCAGCATGGGAGATTTCAAGCTTTTATTCAGGCTAAAACTCTTGGTGCTATGTGGTTCCACTGTGCGGTATATATACAGGCTTTTGATTCAAAATATATAAGTTCAGATGAAGCTGATTACTTTTTGTGCCATGTAGTAAATTGTCAACAATAATATCTTCTTCAACTCAATGACACAGTGAAATTCTTTAATTAAAAAAACATAAGTTGTGTCACAGGAAAATAAGTAAATTTCTGGAAATACTTCATTGTGTAAAATGCTCTGTTGAAAGTAGTAATTCAAAAATGGTGACAATATGAAGAACTATAGCTTGAATCATCTTTTTCAGTGAAATTCTATTTTAAGAAATATTTTCCTGATATGCAAATGTAAAGTATAACTGGATTAGGGAACCTTTAATTGAACTGAAAAGAGATATGCTGACTCCTGAAGAACAATTATTAACAGATTTCTGTTTTGACATCTTTCTGAAAATCAAATTCCAAATGCTACTTGTTCCTGAAATCTTGATTAACGTGCAAGCTGAATACAAATAATTAAGCAAGAAAATCATGAAAGTACTAATTTCCTTTGCAACATTATATGTGTGACTCAGATTTTCAACAGTTGCTGCTTTAAAGAGCAAATGAAAAATGGGGAGCTTGAAGTGAAACCTATAATTTTAAAACTGATATCTATGTTTGAGAAATGAGTAGGCAAAGTAAGACCATCCTTCATTTTAAACTTGTCGATAAGGTTCCTTACGCAACAATAAATAAGTCTATTATTGTGCATTTGGTGCAAATGACAAAGATACACAGAAAGCAGTTCTAAAATGTATACTATATATACAATCTGATATTAATTTAAAGTCAGACATTCTGGAAAATAGAATTAAATGCAACTTATGGAATCTTGTATTGATAATGAAAGAAAAAAGTGCATTGTGTTGCACTTTTAGATATTTCAAATGGAGAAAATAGCTGAGAACAAGAAGAGCAAATAATTCAATGCTAGATGAAGTAAAACTTTATTCACAAAAGCACTACTAATGACACTACAGAAAATGTTTTCTCTGGCATGCAAGTCCTGTATCGTGCAAAAATAAGATTCACAGAATGTTTGAAAAGTAAGATTCACTAATGCTTTAAAAAATAATCAAAGACAACAAAGAAAAAGGCCAAGAGAAGACCAAGGTGTTTACACACTATTGCTAAAGGCACAGATGTAAACTTACAGAGAAGCAGATCCAAAGAAGCAATCCTAGACAAATAATGTAAATCATGTCACAAAAAGATGGAGGTGACCAATGACCAAATAATAGTTCATCATTATCTCAATGATCCACAAGAAACTTTTGCTTCTCTTCTTTTTTCATATCAACTGTAGCCACAAGAAGCAAGTTTGGAGGGGTTTTGTTTGCAACTTGGAATGTGAGAATCTGAGGCTTGTTATGACTGGCTCTTATAGTAATGAACCAGGAATTCTCAGGGCTCTGAAACAGCTTGTTGCGCTGTCATCTCCACTTTAGATCAAGTGTGCATTTTGCTAGGAATTATACGGCCACTGTTGAAACCCAAGAAAAGGTGCAACTTTTTAAAGGATTGCCAAGAGCAGCCACATGCATGCCCAGATCTGAGTTAGCTTCTGGCTTTGAATCTGAAGCATTTTATATCTCTAATGCATGCTTTGTATCACTATTCCTCCTGCTAGCTGGGGAATGCTGGGAGATAAAGTCTGGAGATCGTCAAGGTTGAAAAACATGCCCATTCAGAAGTACTGCAATTACTGTACTCTTATTATAAAGGTAGTATTAGTATTCATGACTACCTGTCTGAACTGTCTTGAAGGGCTGACATTTGCTGCATATTACCATAGTCCACAAGGACAAGATTTTTAACAAATAACTGTAACAAATAACAGTTCTGCTGCAATCTCATAGAAAGATCCCATTGAATTCAGAGTTCTTAGTTCTGAAAGCTCTTACCCTCTCCTCTGTCTTTATTTTTCAGAGAACTAGGGAGGGTTGCTTCTGACATGCTTTGGCACCTTCGCCCTTGCTTTGGACTCAGAATTTGTTTACCAAACTGTTGTCTAGATTGTGGACTTCCTCCTGTCTCCCAAGGTTATTCTCATATCCCATTACAATATAGAATATATTTTTAATGTATTGTAAAGAATAAAGTACTGACACTCCAGTATCTAGTACAAATAAATACTGTATATTGGGCTACTGCGATACATTGAACTGTGAGGGATTCTCCTTGAAAGCTACTTGGTCACATTTCTGCACTTATTATGGAATGTATAATATATCAGGCCTGAGTAAAAGCAATGCTATCTTGTAAACTGTTGTCTATGAAGTGTAAATATGGATCTACCTAGCAACAGCTCCTTGTATAAAACCAAGCAGAAGAAAAGGCATAATTGCATTTGGCTGGACCAGATTTCTCCCATCACCTCCAGACAGTACTGGTCAACTTGGTTGAATGGGATTGTATGCGTATAGCTTGCTTAATGCAAGAAAAAGAAAGCTTTACTGTAGTTTTGATTCTGCTTAAGCACTGTGTAATCTTTGAAGAGTCATTTGTACATTCTACTCCAATGTCACAAGTGCTGGTGCTTAAATTTTGGATGGGAAAAGTGTAGAGATCGTGCAATCACTTTACTGTATCAGTTGTATTTGAGTAGTTTATAAACCATTTTGTATGACATCCTTTTGCAGATGAAAGAAGGGTATTTTCTTTTTAAAAAGATGAATAAAGCTATTAAATTTCCTGAAAAATTGTACATGGTCCCAATATAGTCTATTGGTTGAGAGCATTTTTCAGTTTGTCTGGAGTAGCTAATTGTCAATTTTGAAGTCTGTCAGAAGCACTAGATTGGTTTGCTTTTAGTTCAGCACATACTGATACTTTTGCTGGGCACAAAGCAGCAAATCATAGAAACATTGTGGTTCTCCTTACACTAACCTAACCTTTTAAAGGATATTTGCAGCTTACAATTTATGTTGAAACCTATCTAGCTTGTAGTAAATCCTATTAAGGCAATACCTTTACTTGGCTACCTGAAAATAGTCTAGAACAGTTGTTCTCTTCTTTATCCCGTATCCCCTTTAAATATCTTTGGTGACCACGAACTACAACAACTCGATTTAAATCATAACATTTCTTCAACCTTTGTGAACCTTTGTTCCCCCAGGGGTTTGTGGATCACAGATTAAGAACCACTGGTCTAGAAAATAGTTTAGAACATAATCTCCAAGTGTTCCTTATCAAGCAAGATAGCTAACCAAAAAGGTTAAGTAGGTAAAGATAAGGAGATAAAAAGTGGCTGATGCTTAATCACTCTTGGATGGATCGTGGATGTGCTTATTGGATTGCATTTGGTTCAAAACCGGCTCTAGATGTTCCCAAAAATTGTGTTTAAGTAGTTGAAATGTAAATCTTTGAAAACTACTTCATTAATTTAGGATAACATATAATCAAGTGCAAAATTTTCAGTTAATTTTTAAACATTTAAAACTATTAAACTATTATTTTAACAGGTTATAAAATATTAGTTTAAGGGACACAGGAAAGAAGAGCTCAAGAAAAAAAAAGAGATAGAAATTGTTAGCATGGGAACATATGAAAGTGGTAGAAATATTTAGTACAGTTGTTTGCATGCCTATAAAAGTGCATCTCATGGTGTAACAACCTTATCTTATTACATATTATATGTTAAAGTTGCTCCCTGGGGTTTTGCATTTATTTTACGTTTATTTACCTCTAATTGTAATAGCTGTGTCTGAAATAAAATTATATTATATGGTAATTATATTATTTGCTTCCTAATTCATTATCCTCCATGGTTGTATATCTGTAAAATTTAATAGCTACATGTAGTTCAGAGCATTCTTTTGAGATTATTAGAGCTGGATTGATCAGAAAGTACTGGAATATCTTAAGAGAAAATATTTAAAGTTAACACTCTGAAGGACCTGCTTCATTCATATATTCAACTATACACTTAAGCTTCAGTTTATGTTGATTTACTTGAGCATAGCAAAAAGTGAATACAATTCAAGGTTCAGATGTAACACTAAATTAATTTAAGATTCAAGTTGTGAGAGTTTCTGAGCTGCTGTTTATGGCTCTACGAGATGAGAAAAGGGAAGTAAATAAAATTGGAAACAGGGCTAGTTAGATGTTACTGTCGTAACAAACATTAAGTTTAGGGAATGTTTTTAAACAAAAGGTAAAGATACTCATCTCTGTTTCCTAATCAAAGGAGCCAGCATTGTCTGAAGATGCTTTGGTGGTCATGTGGCTGGCATATCCATGACTATACACAGAATGCTGTTATCTTCCTGCTGAAGTGGTATCTATTTATTTACTTGCAGTTGTATGCTTTTGAAGTGCTAAGTTGGCAGGAGCTGGGGCAAGAATGGGCGCTCACCCTGTCACGCGGTGTTTGGGTCTCGAACAGTCAACCTTCTGATTGACAAACCCATTGTCAACTGCTAGGCCACTGCGTCCTCTTACGGAATATTGAGGCCCGCCAAACCATCAAATCTGCCTTTTGGTGTCTTAGAAAAATCTCCTCTTCCTTCCCACTGTATATCTGTTTCCTCACTGGTAATGCTTGCAAACCCTTTTCTATGCTTTGCCTGCCCAATTTCTTTCACAAAAGAGAAAAAAAAGTAGAGCTTTCAGGGAGCCCCTTGAGAAGTTCTTCAAGAGTTTATTTATTTAATAAATTTTTCTTTCCTGCACTTTCTCCTTGGAAGATTTGCAAAGTGAGAAAGCTATTCCGAAGGGACAGCATTTGAAGGTGGTTCCAGAGAGATGTGCCACCAATATCCAATTTTATTATCTGCTTTTGTTTTTGTTTTCAAAACCTCTGATATGAACAACGTGGCCAAAAAGGTGGGAAGCCACCTTTATTAAGGATTAATTGATAGTTGTCCAGGTTTGCTAGCCTGAGAGAGGGGTTCTTTAGAAGGGGTACAATAACCACCTCTTTCAATATCAATAGACCTTGTCTTCTCTTAGTGAAGCATTAATTATAGCCTGAATCGAGCCCTAAACACCTTTCCTAGCCACATGAATCAGCTTAGCAAGACAGAACTCTAATTGCAGGTGACAGAATTCATATGAAAGAAAGCCTTATCCACTTCATCAGTCCCAACAAATTCAAATGAATCCCAAATAATCCCTGAAGACCTTACTCAAGGCACTTCACTATCCCTGTCAAAGAAGACTTCCCACACTGAGTGTCCCAACGGTGCTTTTTCAAGAGGCAACTGGACTTTCTTGTTTTTTCTTTTGAAGACGTTTCGCTTCTCATCTAAGAAGCTTCTTCAGCTCTGACAGGATAGTGGGAAAGAGCTGAAGAAGTTCTTTGGATGAGAAGCAAAACATCTTCAAAAGAAAAAATAAAGTCCAGTTGCCTCCTGAAAAAGCACCTTTGGGACAACCATGACCTGGATGACTGAGAATCTCTACAGTCTTCACACTGAGTGGGGGGTTTTTCCTCAAAAAAACTTGCAAATCTGCTTATATCACAGCAGCTTGAGGCAAAACTTTACCCTACCTTTTCCATAAAAGAGTCCAGGTAGCCTTCAACAGAACTGTGGAATGCAATTCTTCAGACATGTTAAGAACAGATAAATAAACATGCTTACCAGCCACAGCTCTATCCTGTCCCCAGGGCTCATGCAACCTATAAGCAGTCATATCCAGTCATTTGTTTCTGGTGGCAGCTAAGACGTCATAAGGAATAATTGTCATGGCACCATGATTTTTGGTGCAGGTAAATTTCAAAAAGGACTATGTCGTCATCGTGACCCAGTTAGGTCTCTGTTATGTAAGCCATGCCTGTGGTTATATTCACTGCACGAAGTGTTAGCACCGCTTTATAATGCCTTGGTAAGACCATACATGGAATACTGCATCCAGTTTTGGTCACCACAATATAAAAAAGATGTTGAGATTCTGGAAAGAGTGCAGAGAAGACCAACAAAGACGATTAGGGGGCTGGAGGCTAAAACATATGAACACCTGCAGGAATTTGGTAGGTTTAGTCTACTGTAAAGAAGGACTGGGGTAACATGGTAGCAGTGTTTCGATATTTGAAGGGCTGCCAAAAGAAGGGTCAACCTATTTTCCAAAGCATCTCAAGGCAGCATAAGAAGCAATGGATGGAAACTAATCAAGGAGAGGAGCAACTAAGGAGAAGCTAAGGAGAAACTTCCTGACAGTAAGAACAATTAACCAGCGGAATGGCTTGCCTTCAAAAATGGTTGGTTCTCCATCACTGAAGGTTTTTAAGAAGAGGTTGGACAGCCATTTGTCTGACATGGTATAGTGTCTCCTGCTTGAGCAGGGGGTTGGACTAGAAGACCTCCAAAAGTCCCTTCCAATTCTGTTCTGTTATTCTGAGACTATTTTATGTTTCATCAAGTCATTAATCTGATGTAGAAGTTCGTTACAATACACAACATCTTAAAATATTTCCAATATTTAATATTAATAATACCTAATAAATATTTTAAACTATTTATTAATATCTATATGATGGCCTACAAGCCATTTTCAGAAGCTGGCAAAATTCTTTTTTCTTATTTTGTCATACAGTTGGTAAAAGGTAGTCTTTTCCTAAGATGTGTGATTAATAGTAATTTCATTTATTTCCTTTCCTTTGCAGAGTATTGTACAGGTTACAGGATATAGATGGTGCCTTATCACTTCTCATGGCTTTCATTCAACAGTTTATGATCCAAATGAAAAGGTAATTATTTATGTGGACTTGTTTTCTGATACAGTATTGCTTATATTTATTTTTAGGACATTAAAGAATTAAGATATATGTCCTAAGACTTAAAGGAGAAGTGCAGTTTCCTCATACTTTAAATATCATGTAATTTTTAGTGTAACAGTAGGGGCAAGTCATTTAATTCATGGCTGCAATTATGTTAACTATTTAATTTCATTTGTAAGATTTGTTTTAAATGAAATGAAATCAGATTTATTTTTCCTTATGAGTTATTATTTATTGATTTAAAATCAGCTTCTATTGTTGTTTCCTTCATCCATAGATCATTTTGACTAATAAGATGTTGCACAGTTACATAGGTTAAATGTGATAGGGATATCCATCACTCTGCTAATGTCTCATTAAAGACACAGGACTGTGTTATGGCTTATGTTCTCTTCAGTATTTATATAAAGTGTTATCACCTTAATTGACATACAATTCTATTCTCTTCAATTCAACAATAGTTAGTTGCATATGTTTCTTTATGTTGAAAGCTACTTTCTCTTTAACGTATGTTGCTTTGAAACTTTTCTTTGGTTCTGAGCATACTATTGTAGGGAGGAAAGGCACATATTAACTATAGCAAAAGAAAACTAAGTTTGAAGAACC
Organism: Notechis scutatus; assembly: GCF_049901735.1. NCBI lineage: Eukaryota > Metazoa > Chordata > Lepidosauria > Squamata > Elapidae > Notechis > Notechis scutatus. The sequence continues at coordinate 91,521,112 of NC_142013.1, forward strand.
TTAGATACCATCAGTGGCAGATAAATAACTATAAAGACCAGATTTCATCCATCAAATAACCTGGCATCATATTTCAACCCTGTATTTTCTCCTCCATGCTGCATCAAGAGCCCAGGATGGGTTGACTCCTTCCTATGATGTCATAGCTGAGTCTGTACTAAGATACAAAAGCCAGCCCCCGGGAGAGACCCCAGCTTTTGACTTAGCTCCTTTCAGTCATAAGAGCTCAAGCCAGCTGATCGTGTAGCTGGTTGCTGTGTTTTTCCCTTGCTGACTTTACTCGGGGCTCTGTATAACCAAAGGAGCGATTCTTCAATCTTGGAGCCTGTTTTCCTGTAGTCAGCGGCCATCTTGGATTCAAGCCTTCCACCACGAGGTGCATGGCCATTTTGTAAGCCCGGGGGCCATTTATACCCTAAGGGGCTTAATACAAAAACTTTCTAAACAGCTTTTTTCCAACGCAAGAGCCTTTATTTTACAAATGGAGCAAGATAAGGCTCAGGCAGAGCTTTCCCCCCCAGTGGAACAGTCTCTTAAGCCCAATAGGAGAAAAAGACGTAGGCAACACACCCAATCAGTCCAGAGGGAGGTGGCTGCTAAAATCAAAGCTAAGGCTCTAGCCCCTAAGAAGGCAACTCAGGCTGAATTGAGGGCAGAGAAGCACAGACATGCAGCTCTAGAGAGGCAGTTCAACAGAACTATTCAACAGAAGGGAGTGCAACTACAGCATGTTTCAGGTGATACTCGTGGGCCCCAACCAAGCCCTCCCAGGGGAGGAGAAGTTATCTATGAGCCTTTCCATCCTCCATCCTGGTCTTCTGAGGCTCTTGCTGTTCAGTCAGATCCTCAGGATTTAAGCAGATCTGGGCCTTATTTCCAACAGGCTTCTGTGCCCTATACTCCTCCCCCTCCCTCCAGGCCTCGAACCTCTCCTCAATCTAGGCCTGAAGCCACCTTCACTCCCACAGCAGCGGGCCTTCGGCCTTCTGCCTCTACCTTTGAGCATAGACCAAGGGATATCCAAGATGTAGTCTCATCAGCCATTAGGCAGGGATTGGCTGAAGGCTTCAAGCAAATTCTTCAACCTCTGGAAAGGGTTCAGGCCCTTCTCCCTTCTCAATCTATAAGTTCCTTGCCTCATCATCCTGATTTACACAGGCCTCAGGACCTCAGGGTCCATTCTTCTCTACCAGAATGGGATGAGGTTGATGAGGAAGGAAGGCCTTTACCATCTGAACACAGTTACTCTTCTCATTCAGAGTGTGAAGAGGGTGAGATTTTTGACCAAAATCTTTCAGAGGAAGAGGATTCTCGCCCAGAGCAGACATCCTCTGCATCTACTCTCTTCAGGCCATTACTCAGCAAGGCCTTGGTCACTGCCAAGCTGTCGCCAGAGGAAGTGGCTCCTGAGCTACAAGGAAATCCCTCTAGCCAAGGGGATTCGCTCTTCTCCAAGCCTGTAGTGCATGCAGAGTTTTTGCCTTCTCCCATTTCGTTCCTGGACATGGTCAAGGAATAGTGCACTTCTCCTTCGGCAGGTCCTCGCCCATCTTCTCTAGATAAGCGTTTCTACAATGTCATCGGAGCTCTGGACAATGCCCTGGCAGTGCTTTCTGTTGACATTCCAGTTCTGGCCTCGTTCTCATCTTCTGGCACTCCCACGGAGCCAGAAGATATCCTGAAACCGGATGATAAACTTTCCGAACAGACCCTCAAGCGCAATCACCAGACTGGTGCTTGGGCTGTTTGGGCTTCAACAGCAGCATCCTTCTTCACCAGGGCATCCATACGGTGGCTGCGCCAACTCCAGAATAGATTGCCTGCTTCTGACCTTCGGTCTCACCAAGACCTTAACAAGATTATTGCAGCGGCGGAATTCACTGTGGATGCCACTCTCAATTCCACCAAATTTGCATCCAAGGCCATGGCATATTTTGTATCAGCAAGAAGACTTTTATGGCTCTGAAATTGGCAGGCGGAGTCACGTCGAAAAGGGAAGCTGGCTTCCGTTCCTTTCGCAGGCGATAAGCTTTTTGGCGATGCTCTGGAACCTTATCTCATCGAAACCAGAGATAAACGTAAAATTCTCTCTTCCTCTGGGAAGAAAGCCGACTATCGCCCTGCTCCTTATCGCCCTCCTGCCTTCCGAGCGGAGACCTCATCTCGCTTCCCCCGCTCTCACAGGCCATACTCCCAACGCCAAGACCAACGGGCGGAAATATCTGGCAGGCAACAACCTTCTACTGGTAAACGGCTCTTTCGGGAGGCAGGGGGTCATTCCTTCCGTCGCTCTAAGTAATCCCTCGTTCTCCCCACCCATCGGCCTCTCATCGGCTCCAAGGGTTTTCACAAAGGTTCTGGCAGCATTGGTGGCATCTCTGCGTTCTATTCCAGTGAGGATCCAATGCTACTTGGACGACATTTTGATTCTTTCCTCTTCCATCCTTGCGGCCCATCGGGATCTGCAAATTACCCTGTCATGTCTCCAGAGCCACGGATTTTCCATCAACACCAAAAAGAGCCAGCTCTCTCCTACAACCAAATTGCAACACTTGGGAGCAGTCATCGATACCATGTCATGCCAGGTTTTCCTGTCCCCAGCTCATGGAAAGAGCCTTGCAGAAATCATCAGCCAGATCTAGCAACATCAAATTGTCCCCCTGTTGCTGCTGTCCAAACTTCTGGGGAAGATGGTTTCCTGTATTGGCATCGTCCCGTGGGCTTGGTTCCACTCCCGAGCCCTCCAATGGTTCCTGCTTCCCTACCAACGAGCAGGAACCAGCCACTTATCCATCAAGGTCCCACTCCCGCCACAAATCCAGAGATCTCTCAATTGGTGGCATTCCCCATCTATCTGGAGGGGACTCCTGTTAAGGGACCCAGACAGGCTAGTGATAACCACCGATGCCAGCCTCCTGGGTTGGGGTTCCCATATGCAGGGCCAGATAGCTCAGGGCGTTTGGTTCAGATCGGAACAGACCCTTCCCATAAATTGGCTAGAGCTCAGAGCCATTTTTCTGGCTCTCAAGCATTTCAGGCAATCAGTGACCGGCTCTCATGTTCTAGTCCTTACGGACAACATGGCCGCAAAGGCTCATGTCAACCGGCAAGGGGGGACAAGGTCCAAAGCCCTCATGAGAGAGGCTCTACGGCTGGGGTTATGGGCAGAGAAACACCTGTAATCGATCTCGGCGGACCACATCTCCGGGGTCGACAACTCCCAGGCCGACTGGCTCAGCAGGAGCCTAGTCGACCAGGCAGAATGCTCCATTCCTCCGTCTCTATTCAGGGATCTTTCCCTCAGATTCAGAACACCGGAGGTGGATCTTTTCTCCACTCCTCAAAATGCCCAAGTCACCAGATTCTTCACCGGGTTTCCTTGCCAGGGAGCGGAGGGGACCAATGCTCTTCGGTGCAGATGATCCAAGGGTCTCCTCTACGCCTTTCCCCCACTTCCCATCATTCCGGCAGTAATTCGGAAGATGTTGGAGGAACGTGCGGAGCTCCTCCTCCTGGCACCCTATTGGCCAAGGAGGCCCTGGTTTGCGGACCTGGTCAACCTATCAGTGGCTTCTCCTTGGAGGATCCCTGCCCATCTAATCTCCCTTCACCAGGGGGCCCTGCTCCACCCAGAGCCCCAGTGGTTCAAGCTGACCATGTGGCACTTGAGCGGCAGCGGCTAGAGGAGGCTGATCTTCCAGAAAGGGTCATCCTCACTATCCTGGCTTCTCGCAAACCTTCTACAAGGCGCATCTATGATGCCACCTGGAAGGCTTTTTCCCGATGGTGCCTCAGGGAGGGTCTTTCTCCTGCTTCAGCACAGTTGGCAGAAGTTCTTAGCTTCCTTCAGCATGGGCTGGAGAAAGGTTTGGCCCCCAACACCTTACGCAGGCAGGTTGTGGCCCTCTCCTCAGTCCTTTCATGGGGTTCACTTCCTTCCTTATCCCATCACACTTCAGTCAGGAGGTTTTTGAAAGGGGCTTCCAACCTGCACCCTCCGGTAGTTCACAGGTATCCTTCCAGGGACCTTCATTTGGTCCTTAATGCCCTTACAAAGCCCCCCTTTGAACCCCTTAGAACAGTGTCTCTCCGTTTCCTGACTCTGAAGGTAGTGTTCCTTGTTGCCATCACTTCTGCCAGGAGGGTTTCCGAGCTTGCTGCTCTTTCTATCAGACAGGACCTTTGTTCCTTTCACGATGATAGGGTTGTTCTTTGTCTGGACCCCTCATTTATTCCGAAGATTAACACCTGGTTTCACAGGTCCCAGGACAATTGTTTTGCCTGACTTCTGTCCTTTCCCGCACCATGACTTAGAGCGGCAGTGGCACACGCTAGACGTAAGAAGGGCTCTTAGAATATACATTAAGCGTACTTCCTCCTTCAGGAAGTTGGAAGCCATGTTTGTTTCCTTTTTCCCTTCTCACTTGGGGCACAAGGCCTCTTCTCCTACTATTAGCAGGTGGGTCAGGTCTTGCATTGAGCAGGCTTACAAAGCTGCGGCCCTTCCAGTTCCCCGAGGTCTGACGGCGCACTCTACCAGAAGCGCGGCCACTTCTGCTGGCTGGGCGACCCAAGCATCCTTGGAGGAGATTTGTGCAGCCACGTAGACATCCCCGTCTCCTTTCATCAGACACTACCGTCTGGATGCTTTTGCCTCGGCAACTGCAGCCTTCGGCAGCCGGGTGCTTCAACGAGTGGTTCCACAGTTGGTGTGATGAGCCAGACGAGGAACCGCCCGTGGACATGCAAGCTTTGGTATGTCCCATCCTGGGCTCTCGATGCAGCATGGAGGAGAATGGGCGTTGGTAGAAGTTACCGTGAACGCCCTTTCTATCTATGCTGCGAGAGAGCCCAGACCCTCCCTTGATTCGTCCGGAGAGGGTAAGACATATTTCTGTATTTATTTTGGGCTTTCAGAGACACCTTTCAGTCTCAAGTATCTTCGCCAAAGCTGGGGTCTCTTCCGGGGGCTGGCTTTTATATCTTAGTACAGACTCAGCTATGACATCATAGGAAGGAGTCAACCCATCCTGGGCTCTCTCGCAGCATAGATAGAAAGGGCGTTCACGGTAACTTCTACCAACGCCCAATCCCTGAATATGGGGCTATAAAAAGAGAATATACAAACAATAGATTTGCTGTTTTGTTAGTGTTAACACACTAGTCCAGGGGTGTCAAATTCGCGTTGTCACAGCATTGTCACATCACATTTTGTGACTTTCCCCCCTTCGCTAAACCGGGCATTGGGCATGGCCAGTGTGTGATGCATCCGGCCCATGGGCCGTGAGTTTGACAGCCCTGCACTAGCCTTTCGGTGTTAGCAAAGTATATTTATTGTCCTAATTGCAATGACCTGAAGTTATTTGCAACTTACAAATTAATTGCTTACAGATATAGATAATGTATACATTATTACCAAATATGGCATTCATTGTTGAAACTGTTGTGTAAATATTTTTGTATATACACATACACATGCATTCATCTACATTTCTGTGATAATTTTGTCCTCTTTTTTCCTTTTTTTAAAAATGTTCTTTTTTGCTTAACTAAAGGTTTTAAAAAAGAAAATGCACAAGTTTGTTTTAAGTCTATTTCCCATTCTTAGATCAGTTTTGTTTCTATGAAATCATAATAACATTTTGTAAATAATCATTTTTAATATATAGTGATTAGATTTCACATTCTTCTATTCATTTAATGAGACTAAATGTAAGTATAAATATCTGTTTACATTATATTTATGAAGGATACTTTTTTTCTTCCTCATTCCTTCACTAGACTTTTGATAAGCTTCTTATTGCAAACAGAGGAGAAATTGCCTGCAGGGTAAGTAACATCTCAAAATTGTAGTTATTTTATAGTTTTTTTATTTTTACTTAAAGCATTTAACTAAAAGAAACAATTTTTCCCTCCTCACTCACTGACTAGGTAATTAAAACATGCAAGAAGATGGGAATTAAAACAGTTGCCATACACAGTGATGTTGATTCAAATGCTGTAAGTACCTATTGTTTGTTATAACATTACTTTCTAGATTATCTGTGTTGATCCCCTCCAAATACTCAATGAATATTTGCCATTATTTAAGCTACATTTTAATAGAAAGTCCCTTCTTAAGGAAATATCATTTCATAAGTCCTTTTTATTCAGTCAAATATATTTTGAAAAGGATGTTGTGATATTCAAAATTGTATTAACGAAGAATATGATGAGATCATGATAGAAAGTTTATATTTATCTTTAAATACATCTTTGAATTCCTCACAGTGCTAATGCTAATTTACACATTTCAACAGCAACTGAAATAATAGATGTTCATATTCTTTAATATCGATATGCAGTAATTATGAAATAAGAGAGGACATTTAAAAAAAATAAATCACTTGTGGGAGCATTGCCATTAAGGGATTGGATAATACAGTGCTGCTTTATGATGTCACTGCTACCATAGAAACAATAAGCCCACACTAGGTATATACTAGGTATGAACAGAAGAGCTTAGAAAGCTGAGAGAGACGACAACATCTTATGAAGCCAGGAAAGAAGAACATTTTCTGATGTTAATATGCATATAACATACTTTCTACCATATTTTTACTAGACGGGTAGTACTAGAGATGTTGTATGCATCTTCAAGATCTTGAGAGCTCCATATAAGGAAATTATAGTTTATGCTTACTGTATATATGGATTTTCTGCCAAGTCAGTAACATAAAGGTATTTTTAAACAAACATTTTTTAAACAATTTAGTGTACAGTTAAAAAGCTACATCCTAATATCAGAATTTCATGCACCTATTTGAAGCAGTGTTTATAGTTTCATTTTTGATAGGGTTTTAATGCTAAATTGAAAACATGATAAATTAGATTCCAAAGAAAATTGATAATATCAGTATGGTGTTTTCACTATCTTGATATTTTTATACAGAGTAAGAGACAAATCTAAAGGAAAATGGATGGATGGATGGATGGATGGAAAGAAGGAAGGTTTTGAAGTATGATTTCCAACCTTCTCACCAGATATTAACAAATCTATTATCTTCTTCCCTCTTAATTTTTCCAGAGATCCATTCAGTCCCTCATTTAATATTAATGTATTTCAATCATTAAATCTCCATAAACCACCATTCTACTTTTTATTCTTCTTTAGCAAAATGTCCATAAAAGGTTTCCAGTCTTTTAAACAAACCACTTGTTTCCTCCCTGGCCAGATAAGTCCATTTTGCCAGTTCCACTAGTTCTGACATTTTTATAATCCAGTCCTTCACTGTAGGAACTTCAGTACTCTTCCATCATTATTTGACCTATTTTAGGAGCAGAGGGGACAGCTACACAACCATCCAGATTAGGAAGCTGCCATTTCATGAAGCTGTGCTTCAAATCACAGTGACATAACTAAAACTAGTTTCTACGCATTAACCCAATCTAATTCTGACTTAACTGTATAGGACAGAGCATGGTAAAATATGAATAATATTTTTAAAAACCTATCAATTTTCCTTAATACTGAATGTAACAGTAAGTGCCGATATGACAACATCCAAATATAACACCACTGAGAAAAAGGTCCTATAAAAGGAGGGAAATTTAAGAAAATTCAGACGTTTGCACTATACAGGTAATCCTCAATTTATGATCATAAGTGAGATTGGAGCTTCCATTGCTAATGATGCAATTGCTAAGTGAGTCACCCCAATTTTGTGGGCTTTTTTGTTGTGATAGTTAAACAAATTGAGCTTCCCCCATCGACTTTTTATATCAGACGCCGCTTGGGAAGATCCCAAATGTTATCACACGACCCTAGAATGCTGTAACTATTGCAAATATATGCCAGTTGATCAGTGCTTGAATTTGGATCACATAATCACAGAGATTCTCCAACAGTCGTAAGTATGAGGACTGATCATGAGCAGGGGTGGGATTCAAAAATTTTAACAACCGGTTCTGTGGGTGTGGCTTAGGTGGTGGGTGTGGCTTGGTGGTCATGTTATTGGCTGGGTGTGGCCCACTCAATATCACTCACATCGAGGCACGCATCTCCTCGTCTGGCCTCTCATGACTGTGGGGATGCTGCAACAGTCGTAAGTGTGAAAAATGGTCATAAGTCACTTTTTTCAGTGCCATTGTAACTTTGAATGGTCACTCCACACAAGCAAAGTACCAGCAAAGGAGGGGGAAAAAAACTCCAGAGAAGTTCCTGAGACAGGAAGTCTAGTCCTGCCAAGAATATAATAAGGGTTAACGGAAAAGCAGTTTCTGTAAGCAACAGCAGAATGTTTCCTTCCTGCCTTCCTTACAGGATTAGGTCAGTAATTTCTTTTAATAATCGGTTCGCTGAACTGCTTAGAATGTTAACAACCGATTCTAGTGAATAGGTGCCAACTGGTAGAATCCCACCCCTGATCATGAGCCTCTTGTTTCAATGTTATCATGCAGAGAACAAAGTTGTGCAAAGGCTCTCCTAGCTATGACTGCCATCTGCTCCTATGCAGCAGTCCTGAGTCCAGGAAGAACCACCCCCCCAGATTGCCCATGGGGTCTGTTTGGGGCAATGCTATCCTATCCAGCACCAGAGATGGTGCAGTTCTAGAACCAGAGAGCCCCAAAACCCAAAGCCACTCAATCTTTCCATGGTTCAGTTCAAGCCATACTCTCACAGCCTCTAGCACTAAGGTAGACATCCTGTCACATAATTTGCTAGGAGCAGAGATATACTTGGTATTTCATCCCATCACAAAGGATAAGCTCACCCAGCGATCTCATATACCTGTTAAATAGGACCCACATAGCAGGGGGTTAACTCAGGATCTCTCCTCCCAAATCATCAATGACTGGAATTGGCCCCAGAGAAAGGAGGTGAATCAGCCCAACCCATGCTTTCCATCCCCAATTTCTGAGTTTATCCAGAAGGATATCATGGTTGCTGAGAAGTCAAGCAAACAAGAGAGGGATTCACCACCATCATCCCACCCACACCAGAAATCAGCCAGTTGCACAACTAAAGTCGCTTCTATTCCATACCCACTCTCAGGTTCGCAATCTAACTAAAAAAGATCCAGATTATCCACTTCATCCAGAGTCCTCTAAATCTATTGCACAACGTTCCCCAAAAAGAGGAAATTGGACACTGAGTAAACAAAATGCCCCATAGCAAAAGGCAATTATGAAACACTAATTATCAAGGGATAAAGAACAGAACAGAAAAATAGAAAATCAGGGTGAAAAACCATAACCTGAAACAATAATAGTTTATCCGGTAAAATTAGTCTGTATAAAAATGCTTGTCTTTTATCATGATCTATACTCTAGTTATGTACAAATTTCTCATAAAAGTATTTTCTTCCACCATAATGCTAAAGTCACTCATGCAATAGCAGCAGCACTTAAGATTTATATATACTGCTTCATAGTGCTTTACACTTACAGCACTCTCTAAAGCAGTTTACAGAGTCAGCATAGGCAGCTATCCTAAACTGAAGCTGGAAAGTCCAACTTGCCAAACATACATAATTATTTAACATATGTTGCTGTTATGTCTCATAATTAAACAAAGTATTTTTTTAAGTTAAAGTTGTACTTTAATAGGTCTAACAGTTTGTTCTGATATAAATACGATGGAGAGAAAGCAGTTAATGATGCATGGCCTCATTATTTATTTATTAAATTCCTGTATCATCTCATAGCAAGATGCCTCAGCAGCATATATTAGAAGCTATTAATGGCAAGTGAGTACAAGTGAGCAATTAGAAAACATAACTGTAAAAAAAAAGTATGAAATTTTGATAAGCTCTTCCCAGAGGTCTTCTCATCTTTGTCTATGCTGGTACATTTCATTTTAATTTACCTGATTGTTAGCTTCCAGTTTGTTCAGCTGGAAACCACAAACAAACACTAATTACTTTGACATCACAAAGTCATATTGTCCTTACCACCTCCCCAGACAGCAGGGATAAATTATAAAGGGTAGACATGATAATAACTTGATAAATGATGAGTCACATTACCTCTTTGTCAATCATCCATGAGGGCTCACACAAGATACCACTCAATCTCATTACTACATCCTAAAACTACAATGACAATACACACCAGGAATTTTCTTTCAAACAGCAAGTCACCTTGCTGGATACAATCCAATAGATGGTGGTTGAATTTCCATAACATTTTACCTTTTTCTAAAAATATTCAAACACGAGAGGAAAAAGAACATAGTGGGAGCCACAACTTACTTGCTGCACAAATATATAACATTTTGCACATTATGATGTTCAACATTTTCCAAGTTACATTTTTATTCTTGGACTTTAATCCTATAAAGCACACTTTATACATTCTATTATATATTCCACAAATGTTATTTCTAGGCTATGGCTGTTGAATTTTCTGAAATAAAATGTTCTCTTTCTGACTCAAAATTATTTTGAAACAATTTAAACAAGGACTAAACCACATTTATTTTCCTTTGATTCTGCTATCCACCATGCTCATATTTTTCTTTCCCTCTTGTTTAAATTATATTTTAGACCAAGCTGTTGCATTTCTAGTGTAAGGCTTCCCTAAAACTAAGTTCTACCACTATATTGTGGCAATCCTGATTGAAAGAAGTTTACGTGATCATGCTGCTCCTGTGGTCAGCACTAAAAAACATATACAATATTGCCACTAGTATTTAATTCAAGCCGAAAAGAACAAATGTTTATTCAAAGCAAAGCAAATCAGAATGAGACATCCAAGAAACATCATTAGTGTTGTTAGTGAAAATATCCATCAAAACATTTTTCCCGCTTTTTAGAGAGGGAGGGCTACTAAGTATGTTTGTCGCTGCTGTAAAAAAAAATAATTCCTACTCAAAATCGTTTCTGAAGTAACACATTCCTAAATAATAAATCATTTCAGCTTCTGAAAAATTATGACAATTTATAGTGAAATACAATAAGCCTCCGGGAGCATGATAATTAACTAGAAAGCATGCTGTTTTGGTAAGCTTTTCAATTAAGAGCCTTAGTCCATGCAACAACAATGCACTGCACTACATTACTTGACAGACAAAATTCAGCAAGCATTTAACTATAAGCCCACTATCATCTATCAATTTGTTAACACTGATGAAGATTTCACCTATTCACATCAATATTTGGATATCAAACTAAACTTGCTACTATGGCAATATGGACTATTCCTATGCATCTCTTGAATACTTTTGATTTTCAAATATATTACTGTCCTATTTTTAAAGAAGCAGGTTTGCAGGTTTTTTTGTATTTAATGCCATCCTTCCAGTGTTAATCTTTCTTATCAAATGTTTATGTTGATACTGATTTTAATTAAATGATTTCATTGTATTTTGAGAATTGCCATGTATGGACATCCCTCCCACCCTTATTTGGATAGTAGTAAGGAGAATAGAATTCCTGGCAGAAAGATGGTTAACGTGTTTAATCAGCAACATTATATTTAATTGGAGAATCTGTAGTCTAATAGCAGGAGGCTGAAGGGAATTATTTAGTATTAGTAATGCTCGTCTGGGAGTTGTGTACTAATCAAGGAGCTTGTGTGTTAGCTGTGGGGATAATGAATTATGACGATTATGACATGTTAGTACATGTCTGTGGGAAAAGTGGATGGGCCATGAGTTAATCAAGAAGTATATTAAAATAGCTTCCATGCTGGTTTCTGACACTGTTCTCTGTACTGACTGTCAAGGTTTGGGATTTTGAGACAATTATTTTCTGCATTCAGTTTAGTATGTAAGTGAGCAAGCAGTTATCAAAAATCTCTAAAACTTAAAAACTATAAAGTCCACATTTGAAAACATACAGTGTCAGATGCTACAGTGGCAGAGTAAAAGTATAACAGTTGGAATCCTTTAATTTTATTAATTAAATATCATAATTTATTTATAGAAATGATATTATGGTCTCTATCTACAGTTTTGTTATTCTTTTAAATGGCTGCATAAGTTTATTCTTTAAAATGCAGTTTGTTTTTTCATTAAGCCAACAATCTCCAACCTTTGTAGCTTGGTGGCCCGGCAGGTGGGGAGAGGGGAAGTGGACTGATACGCAGGCACATGCGCAGCTCAACTTGTGCTAGCAGCGGACCGGCACACACACTCATGAACGCACAGCTCAACTTGTGTACATAGAGCTGTGTATGGCCAGGGTCCGAGTAGGCCATGGCCCAATAGTGGGCTACAACCCCTGGGGATTGTGGACCACTGCATAAAGCTATTTAATATTAGCCACTTTTGCTCTAGGGTCAAATAAATGTATTAATCTTTCCCAGCCAAAGGTATTCTAAACCATATCCTGCTTCAAATCCTTGGGCAGTTGGCTGCTTTGTAAGCCAGGTAAAAACCTAGGAGAGCCAAAACCATGTCTTTCATGTCACTCATGAAACTGCCAGTACATATTTTTGTTAGTAAATTAACACATCGAGTTTACTTTGTTAAAAAATAAATCGAACATCTCATAAATCCACACAATGGATTCGTAGTTGTAGGTAAACTTTCAGTGAAACTGTTGTACAAATGAGCACCAACATATTTTTTATTACTGTATGCACTTATTAAAAACTTCCTACCAAACTGTGACCATCATGTATTAACTTAATTAAAGCTGTATCACAATGCAGCTCAAAAGTGTTAACCTGTAGGAGATTGTTATTGAAATCCATTATCTATGGAGTCAGTATTAGTGGTCAGCAGCACCAGAAGTAAAACTGCAAGGAAAGTCCCCTCAGGGTGCTGTGAGCCCAGCAGGTTAAAATGTCAGAGATTCTTAAAGGGACCGATAGCTAAGGCCTCTAGAGTTACAGGGAAACCAATCATTTGGCCCCAGCAGGAAATATTTCTTTATTTAGCAAATAGGAAAAAATTGCTAACCTGAAAAAGGATTTAGTATGTGCCCTGTGTGCTGTTTTAAAAATATCCCCATAAGTAATACATACATATGTGCGTATGTGTACACATACATTTTTTTTTAAGAAGGTGTATGTGACTTCTAAAGTTTTCTTTAAATGTTAGATTGCACAGGTAATTCTTGGTAGTTTCATGCAAATTATACATAAACCTTAATCCTTTGATAAATTTTGCTTTGTATGAATAGAATAGAATACTTTACTTGGCCAAGTGTGGTTAGACACACACATCTCCGGTGCAGCTCTCACTGTACATGCAAAGCAACAAAGTTATAATAATAATATTAATATTAATATTAATATTAATATTAATAATAATAATAATAATAATAATAATAATAATAATGGATAGAAAAGATGAAAAGAGGTATAATACTACTACTACAGCTATACAACATGGGTAAAGATACCTAGACATTAGACAGTTCTGTGAGAATTAGTTCAGTAGAGTGATGGCACAAGGGAAGAAACTGTCACTGTATCTATTTGTTTTGATATGCAATTGTGGCGTGCCAAGGGGAGGAGTTTATGTCCAGGACTGTGAGGGGTCTATAGATATTTTCTCAGCCCGCCTTCTGAGCTACACAATATATATATAGATCTATGGAAGACAGGCTGGTTACAGTTGTTAAAACAATGTATTATCCAGTTGACAGCAGTTTCTCTAACTTCAATAAGTGAAGAGGTGTGGCAGTATTATTGGAATTGCTTTTCAGTTGCAAAGTAGTTTTTGATTTCACTTATGATTCCAAGAAGGGTGTGGTGAGATGTTTAAAGTATCTAAAAAACAGGATGGTTAATAATTTCCAAAATGCACCTTAAATTTCAAATAAAAATGAGTTAGAAAAATAAAATTTCATTTTATTTATTTGTATAAGAATGCTTCTTTTATTTATTTGTACATAAGACACACAAACATATGTACAGAACATTGTCTGCCCCAAAACATTATTTTTCCTAAATAGTGTATGAATAGAATTTAATCCTCCATTTGACAGTTTTGTCAAATTAAGGTTTTATTTTTGTTTTAAAATTACACACATGCATGAATAGTGATTTGGTATTTTCTGAAAAGTAGCATGTTTAAAATAGACACCAGTTGATGTGCAATTTACAAAAAAAGGATTGACTGCATGAAATAGATTAGAATAACTTGGATAAAAACTGGATCAGAAGAAGTGGTTGTAATTTTCAACTGGTGCCTTATTTCACAAATAGGTTAGATAAAATTTGTAAATTGAAGCTTAACTCTTGAAAAAATTGAAGTCCTGAGTGAACATAGTATCCAAAAAGCAATCTAAGTTATAATATAGTATTTCAACCTTTTTGAAAGAACATGTTCTGAGTCATTAGGATGCTCCTTAATACAGTTTCATTGAAATTGTGGTGAAGTTTATTTTATTCATTATTATTTTCTGCCCAACTCAAACATTGGTGTCTCTGGGCAACTTACAAAATGTTAAAAATCTACCAGATAATAAAAACCCAATAAATCCCACCCCACCCCATCCCCCCTGGTAGCAATAACGTGATTAAATCAGTCACTTGATCAGCTCCATCTCCATTCGTGGGTAAGCTGATGGTTTTAGTCTATAAGTATATAGACTGTATAGATTATATAGACTATATAAGTTTATATATTATAGTAGAAAACTTTATATCGGTTTTGGTTGATATTCTGGGATTTTTCCTAGGAGGAGAGAAAGATATGGATTTCATTTTATAGTAAGCCATAATGTAATTTATTGGATTCTAAATCACTGTATTGTGTGTAGATGGTTTTTATCTTAGTGTATATCATGAAGCTAGACAACTGTGGTTTATCCAGTAAACCGTGGTTGAGCAAGCCCTAATTTAGCACTATATATGAGCCTACTATTATGTAGTCATAGCTGTCTGTAATTGATATTTCTGAAGATACCTGCAAACTTCAAGTTGTTTTAAATGGCACAAAGTTGTTCTAAATGGTGCAGTCTGATTTTGACAGTATTGCTATAATGCAGAATATTTCACTAGTCTTGAAATAATTTCGTAGAGCTGCCTCATTGCTTTTCAACGGAGTGCAAACTGTTTAAACAACATGGGACCCATATATTTAAGGAAAACTTCTATCCATATGGTAGAATCATTGGTTGATGCTCAGCTCTGGAATTCCTTCCTGAGTGAGGTATGCTTAATTCCAGTTTTGCATTTGATAAATGTCAAATAAAATAAATTTCATTCACTCAGGCATTTAAAAAAGTTTTTATTACTTTCATTTTAAAAAATATACTGACTTCATAAAACATAATTTTGTCTGGTATTTATTGATTTTTACCTTTCATTTTTTAGATTTTTAACCTATTTTCAAATATATTAAAAATTATGCTGGCAAATATGATTTCTTCTTTCACTTAAATTTTTTAAAAAATCTACATTTCATAATATGATTGTTTCAATGGGTGTTTATTGCTGAAAGAAAGTACAATATCATGTCTAGCTTTTATAGTGTTAATGTGACATTTTTATTACTAAAAATACTTTCCCTTTTTTCGGTCACTTATAATCTGTTATTTATTTTATGGTATAAGTAACATATTGTTATAAGGTCCTCCCGTTATGTGCTTAAAAATGTGTGCTAAATTAATATATGTAAAACAAATAATGAAATCAGTGGCAACCCTTTGCTTATTAAATTATACTTTGCAGATGAAAAATGTGCATCTTTTTGAAATAATATCCTTACGTTTTGACTTGTGCATCAGGAAATAATATACAGGACTGTTTTTATCTTGGCAGAACTGACCCATCCAGCACACTAATCCTGGATGGAAATTTAGCAGTTTTCCACTTCATAGGAAGTGAGATTTTTGGGGGGCTTATGAGTGTATTTGGTGGTTGTCAGCCTTACCGGTCTTCCGCTGGAGGTTAGATTGATGGCAATCCTGGCATTGATTTGAAAAGGTGTCAAGATAGAATCATTTTTAAGTTTTAAGTTTGGTGAATGCCATTTGATGACTATGTCCCTGTTGGCATTTATTTGGTTTTTATTATGCTTTTAAAATCTGTAGAGTTTTATTCAATGATGACTGTAAATAAATTAAATGTATAAAGGAAAGCCATAAGTAAAGGTTATTGCTATCAAGATAGGAAAATGCTCTAAAATGAAGCCACAATTTTTCACAAAATTGTGAAATTGTATTTCAGTGGAAATGAGCTGAGGGGAAAAATGTCTGCTGAAAGTTTCCTATCTTTGTCTAAACAATTACCTTTGGGCCTATAATTCTCTGTATACCTAAGGTAAGAGTGGGCAGCACTATAGTCATTAAGATATAGTTGAAGAAGGGCTTCTCTCATCCTTTGTTATATATAGGCTGTACTAGCTAAGTCTTAAGAAAGCAGAAGTTCACCAACATTTCTCTATATTCTGTTGCCTTAAAAGGACTAGTGAGCTTTTATTTTTATTTAATTTGTCAATTGCTTACAAGATAATAGGTATAAGTAAAAACATAATTATGAATACATGGATACATATAAGAAAAATAAAAATATATATAAAAGAAACAATAGGACAGGGACAGTAGGCATGTTGGTGCGCTTATGCATGTCCCCTACAGACCTCTTAGGAAAGGGGTGAGTACATGCACTGGAATTGTGGGATTCCATCCATTGGAAAGCCTGATAGACTTGTCTTATGGCTAGGGTATAAACAGTTTAAGATCTTTGTGTTCCCAGAGCTCTGAATTCTTTTTTTTTTTTTTTTGTAAATTTTATTTGAGTTTTCACAAAGAGAAAAAAAAAATACAAATAAAACATCTTTTTTGAAAGTAACGTAATCCCGGGTTACATTTCTTCGTACAGACACAAATTCAGGTTCATGCTCATTTTTATATTCTATTCCATATCTTATTACTATTTTACATTTTCCGCATAGCTTCTCCCCTCTTTTAATTTTCTCAATTTTATTTTAATTATCTCATCTCAATTCAAATCATTGTATTTATATTTTTTGTCTGTCCTGTTTCAATTATCTATTATCTTTTCTCATTAAACAAAATTTCTCCTATAGTTACTGATTGGAGTATGACGCCTTTATATCTTTTCCCTAAAGTTGTAACATTCAATATAATACATAACTTCCATTTGGATTCTGCTTGGTACATTCTAAAAATACACACTGTATTCTTAAAAAAAGAAAAAATTATAAATGTATAATATAATTAAAACAACATTCCATTCCAATTTAATTCTATCATTAATATTAATATTCATTAAAGTCTTAGCATCTTTAACATTACTTCTCAATTAAATATCATACTTCTATGGGAACAATTATAAGCTTTCCATAGTTAATCCCCCCCCTCACTTATATTTTATAAAACATTAACTAATTAAAATGTTCCCTCAGAGCTCTGAATTCTTTTAACCCTTGTAATGTGTCAAAGTGCTTAGAAGACAATGGTTATGTGAACATTAGCTACTGATCCAGTATGCCTCTTTTAGGATAAAAGTTCACCCAAATGTCAACTAAATCCTATCACAAGAAGAGGGAAATGGCTAATTCTAGGGTGATTGGAAGCAAATTATCTATATCCCTTGCACAAACAATGCATGGCCATTACCAAGTCTGCATATATTACTTGGGTGTTTATGTCTTATAATTAGCGATTATAAATAAGAAGCATGGTTTTGTGTGACATACACTTTGATTAATCTGTAAAATCCAGATTCTGTGTATGGCATTTGGGACTTCTCCAAGACCTCCATAGCAGTTCTGCCTTGCCAGGGAGCAAGCCAAGTCTTCCCTTGCAGATTGATGGGTTATACTCCATCCAGTAAAGCTACTTCTTTTCATCTCTTAAAAGAGGAATTGTGGTCTTGGAATCTCTCAAACTGGAGAGAGTGTGTATGTCTCCTTGTATAACACAAAGCATTCTGCTCTCTTCTTTCTATAGGCCCACAACAAAGAGTGGAAGACCTATTCAGGCAAATTTAGGCAATTAATATTTTTTACCCGTTACAAAAGGTTTCCTTTCCCTAGAATAATACACCACTTTTTTCTTGGTAATATGAATGGTTTTATCTTTTGATCCTAATTTATTTTTTATTGAGTCCCTCTTTAACTTTATTGATATTGGAGTTTCCAGGACCTAATGGATATATAATTTTAGAAACTTTTTTTACTTTGAAGGGAGGAAAACTGTGAAGTTTGATATAATTTATTGAGGCTGGGAATAAACTACCCCAGGTTTTCTGAAGGATGTAGTGTATCATGATAATCTCACACCGTGTGTGTATTTTTTTTCCTTTAATTTGTATACATTACAATTGTATGGCATGTGCTTTGATTCCAATCTGGGTACAGGCTGATGTTATATGTTTCCTGTACTGATACTGTAATATCCTACCTCATTTGTTGATGTTTTCCACTTTTTATTAACTTTCTTTTTTAAAATTATTGTGATAAGCTTCTTGGGATCAGGAGACATGCCTCTTCTTGATATAATTCTGTAAAGCTGTTCATGGTATTGTTGGGCAGCTTCCCCGTGTTAATTTGTGCAGTCTTGAGGTCATTAGTCATATGTTTCAACAACAGTTTGTTCATGATGTCATAGTGTGATGTTCTGCAGAAGGAACGATCAATTAAAGTTTTGAAAAAGCTTTGCAAGAAATATTGAAAGTGTGCTCTATTTGTGCAGTAATCAGGTTTCTCTTTATAGCTGTGGATTGCAACTGGACGTTATTCTTACAAAGAAAAACATTTAAGAAATTTTCAGAAATCAGGAGAGTTTACAGTCCCTGCCATATACAGCCAGGTACCCCAAGTGGAAGGCTAAAGTAGTATGTTCAGTTTCCTTTAATTGCAATGTGAGGTACATCTCAGGGAGAAAGCCTATTCCAATAGGCTTTTAGAAATTATGGGCTCTCAGCTTCCTTCATTAGTAGAGCTTTATATTAAAAAACAAAACAAAAGCAGAAAGTGTGAGTATGTTGGTTTGGGGAAAACTTGGGTGCCGAACAGAAACAATTCTGGTTTTTAGTGCTGTTCCTAAATGTCATAGCATTAATCTCTTGTCTGTACAATTTTTTTTGAAATCACCACCTCAAGATTGAGGCTATTTTTTAATCTTAATATAGGCATTAAGCACTTTTAAATCCACACTGCCTTCTTCTGAACTATCACCTTTATCAGTGCTATTGGATTTCAACATTATGGTCTGGTGTTGAACACTGCATGACTAAATCTGTTTAGATTTGTATTCTGACCAAGGCTTGACAATGCTACCTCTTTATGTAATTAATAGCTGAGTCAGTGGATTTGAAGGTAATTTGCATTAAATTGAGTTTTAATTCAAAACTTTGCTGTTCCTTGATGTGTATAAGAGCGAGAAACAACCTTAACTTCATTTTATGGGATGAGCTAATTGTGGTTTGTCTTGCTGTGGCATAGTATGCTCATTGGGTAAATTAAATACAACTGCTTTATGGTGAGGAATCTTTCAGTGTTCTATAATGTTGAGCTACATGTGAGCTGCAAAGACAGCCAGGTTGACGAAGTTTCCATTGTGAAAGATTTTAGCTGATGTTCAAAATAGGCTTATCGAATAATGCATACAGTACTCATGCCTTTGATGTTGGAAAAAGAACAAAGGAATGAAAAGTGAAAATGGGTTGCAATGAAGACTGATTGTGTGGTGCAATGTTGTCGGAATCATTGCTTTAAGACCTGAATATCCCAAGGGTTGGTCTACTCTGCATAACTGGAACAGTGGGTGACCCAAGCATTCATTTCTCCTGAAGGATCTTTGTGTTGGGTTTCTTTTTAATTAGGTATTTAGATTCATGTAAGAAGCATCTACCAAATGGGAAAAAAATCAACTAATTAAAGTGTAAAAATGGTAATTTAAAATAGTAAAGGCAGGTAGTTCTGGCTAATGTAAAATTATACTTAACTATTACAAAAGATAATGAATGAGTTTACTTTAAAAACTAAAGATGCTTTGAAGTTGAATACATACATCAATTAATTAACAATACATCCTGTTAATAGTTTGCTACAGGATGGATATGACTTGTTATTGTCTTCTTCTGATTGGTTTTTTGCTTTGAGAATCTGTAAAGTATCTGTAAATTACGCAGTGGTTTCTACCTAGATGCTCTATCGAAGAAACTTTGGGAACTATGGAGCTACATTTAACTTTTTAATATAACATTTAAAAATTGATTTTCCAGGACTCTGAATTGAGTTACCAGAACTGTTAACAATGCTGTCATTTTCCTGGTTTCACATAGGATTCTATTAATGATACTAGTGATAGTTAAAAATTAGTATTATAAAGTAAAATTTTTATTCAGTTAAATATTTAAAATTAACAAACTTTTCAAAGCCCTCAGGCTGAAATCCTTCATCTTGGAGTTTTAATTTTAGCAAATTTTGTAGGCATTTAGATTTGAAATTCCCATGGAATGAAATCATAACATTTTTTGTTGTTTATATATAGATTTGAATCAATTTGCCATGTCATCTGTTGATTTCTTGGATTGTATTTATCCATGTATATACTTAAGAATAGTAACTTGAATGAATTAAAATAAATTTAATTAATTAAAACTCAGAAATTGCCTTATTTGAATGCCTTATTTCCCCACTGAAAAATAGAGCATTGGTAAGATTCCATCCTGCATTCTATATTGGTTATATATTTTGTCAACTTCTATGGACAATTGCAAAGGCAACTTCCAAATATTCTAGATAAGTAAATAATGTTTTGCTGTTGAAATGACATGCTTTCAACTACTTCCAAGAAAAGGAATTTTTTCTGCACCATGTATTTTTTATTCATTTCTTCCTTTTCTTACCTTATTATCTAAAATTATTTAAATAAAATATTTGTGTGTATTGAACTGTATTCTTCTCTCTTACATTTCTTATCATTATATTCTAAACTCCCAAGAATAAGAAAACCAGAGTTATGAAATCCTTTATATAATTTTTGCTGTTTAGTGCTGTCAAATTTAAAACATTCTCTGTATTTTACTGGTTAGACTGTTAATTATTGAAGAGAACTAGGTTTACACCACTGTTCCATCATAAAAGTTCACTGGATCACTTTTCTCTATTTACATTCTCCCTCATCTAACTTCTGTGTTGACTTCTGAGATTAAAATTGGAGGTTGCTGTAAATAGAAACGTTTTGTCTTCATTCTATAACGTACTGGTGCAGAGATAGCGTGAGTTAGGGAGTTTAGTTTAAACGTTTAATCCATCTAAAAATAAATATTATATTTGAGGTGTCTGATCAACTTGTAAATCATATTCAACTTGGCCTTGATAGAATTGTAATTGTTTAAAAGCAACAACACCAGTTTGGATGTACAGATGACAATAGTAGGTAAGAGTGCTTCCAACTAACTCAGTTTGATATCCCAGTTCATCTATTAGTTCATTTTTGTCTGATTTAGTCATAGCAATTGTTACCTCCATATTGGATTTCTGCATTGGGAGTTCCCTTGGAAAGAATAATAAACTTCAACAAACTATGACCAGGCTGTGGTTTAAAACTAGTTAATAGCAATATTACTTTGACTTATATACCACTTCATAGTGCTTTAGAGCCCTCTCTAAGCAGTTTACAGCGTCAGCATATTGTCCCCAACAATCTGCATCCTCATTTTACCAACCTCTGAAGGATGGAAAGCTGAGTCAATCTTGAGCTGGTCGGGTTCGAACTGTTGGCAGTTGGCAGTATTAGCCTGCACTACCGCATTCTAACTACTGCGCCACCATGGCTCATAAAAGTGAAAGAAATCATATTTGTTCCAGTTTTGTCAATATGTTTGTTAAGGATGCTGTTTTTGGCTTTTTTTTGTTCCTGACTATTTGGAGTCTTTCTGGTATTGGTTCTTCCCAAAGTTTTTCTTTTGCTTTAATGTTGTTTGAATGTTGTCAATTTCAGGGGCTTTTGTGTTGCCTCAATAAGTGGGGATAGGGGAGGAAATAGTGGGAGGATGAAACTATGGTGCCTAGATGATGGACTGGCTTTCACAGAGTGGTGTGTCTTGACCTTATAAATTTGCATGATTTTTTATTTATTCATACTAAGGAACTTGAATATTGCAATACTGTAACATAAAGTGTATCATCAAAATCCATAAGTTCAGTAGCTGTTTAAATATCTTTTGATAAGAATAAACACTAGGTTTAAAGTGTTCAAGTCTTTAAATTTTCTTTTGTTTCTTTAAAATTCCAGATGTATGACATTTGGATGTTGTTTATTAAAAATTTAAATTCATCAAAAGAACTTCCGCTAAATATAAATTTAACTTCCATTACCACCTTACATTTTACTGTCATTGACTATAAATGAAAAAAAATGAAAATATTGTAACTGTTGCAATGAAGTGCTTCATTGAATATTATCTAATATTTTAAAATATTGTTTATTTAATCAAGAAATGGAAGCTTTTCTCCATTTGCATGACTTTGTTTATTTACTGGTCCCATAACTTTACTGATAATTTATTATCCTTTTTGAATGCTATTTGCATAATTATTGTATTACAAAATATACATTTCTATTTTTTTTTTTTTTGCTTAAAGTAATTCTGTTTTGTTTTAAGCTATCACAGTATGGAAAGGCAGAGTTTAAAATTTTAATTCTAATATAAATAAACTCTAAAAACATTTTAGCAAAATATTTGTTTTCTCCTCCTCCTCCTCCTCCTCCTCCTCCTCCTCCTCCTCCTCTCTGCAAGGGAAGGGATGACTGTAGATGGGTACACATGAAATAGAAGGGAAGAAGTTGATTCTGAAAAATGTCAATTTGTTGGAATAAATATAACAGAATGGAGATGAATATAGGATCTCTTTTGATTTCAGAATAAAATAATTGTTCCAGCAGTCAAAAAGGGCACAAGGGAATGCAGCAGACAACCCTGCTTTGAATGTTACATCGTTTAGGTTGCTTTTTGAATGGCTTCATTGCCAATGGATCGTTTTTTAAAAAAAATAGTGGGAAAATTATTTTAAGTTTTTGTATGATTGGAAAATGGAATGCATGTTGCAGTTATATACCTTTCCCACGCTTCTTAGATTATTTTTTCATAATTAAGAATACATCTATTTTTTTAAAATATAAAAGAGTAGTGAAATTAAAGCATTATTTACCACTTTTTGACTAAGAAGAGAAAAATTACAAAACTGTTTATTAAAAATAAAAATACACTAATTTCTGAGAAATTAAAAAAATACATATTTATATGATTCATATGTATCTTATATTGTAATGAAAAATGATATATTTGTAAACAATAACATTTTATAAATCTTACACAGAATATACAGTATTAACATTTAAATGGTAGCATTGTCCATCGCTAATTGGAGTTACTAAGGAACTTGAATATTGCATTATTGTAACATAATAAACATCAAAATCTATATTTATGTTCAGTAGCTATTTATATTTTTTTTGATAAGAATAAACACTAGGTTTAGTGTCAAGTCTTTAAATTTTCTTTTGCTTCTTTAATACTTCCAGATGTCTGACTTTTGGATGTTGTTGCATATTACAAAATTTAAATTCATTAAAAGAACCTCCTGCTAAATGTAATTTTAACTTCCATTCCTATGTTACATTTAGCTCTGTCACTGGCTATAAATGAAAAAAAATATGAAAATAACTATATTGCAATGCTTCATTGAATATTATCTAATATTTTAAATATTTTTTATTTAATATAAACAATAGAAGACTTTTATCCATTTCTAATTATTACAATGACAGATGCTTTCTGATCATTTTTTTTAAAAAAAGGTCAAGTGTCTTTAAAATACAAAACAAATAAGCTGTTTTAGCACATGCATTATTTTCAAAATTGATTCTGAAACTTTATTTAGCTATTGCTTATTTCTCAGATTTGCTTGGAAATATAGCTAACAATAGTCTGTGTGGAAAAAGGATCAGAATGGTTTTGGGAATCTAAGGTTGCTTTAAAAAAATCTCAAGATTTTCTGGTTCATGTGTAGTGATATTGAACTCTTTAGTCATATGCTTTAATTTGGGCATGGAGTTGACCTGATGCTGTGCAGGGACACCACTGCATCCCTTCATTCAATTCACTCTAATTATCCCCAACTTCCTGGGGAGCCTGCTTAGATGGAACTAGCCGTGAATATTTGTTGTTAAGTAGTAAGATATTAGGCTGTTACATTTAACAAAATGGTTTTAGACTCTGAATTTACATATAGATGATCAGTGTGCTATGTTCAGATTTGTATTTGTGTGTATATTACTTCGCTAAATATCACTGAATTGAGCATAAAGTCCTTATGTTTGTGCTTCAGTATAAAGTGAAATTTATTGTTGTATATCCTTATTTGCACTGTGTGTACCTGTCT
Source organism: Notechis scutatus (assembly GCF_049901735.1). Lineage (NCBI taxonomy): Eukaryota > Metazoa > Chordata > Lepidosauria > Squamata > Elapidae > Notechis > Notechis scutatus. The sequence continues at coordinate 91,545,413 of NC_142013.1, forward strand.
TCATTATCTATATCCTCTTGTATGTCTGATTTTGAGTGCTGGGATTTATATGTGCATATAATCTACACAATGTATTCATATGCCATTTGTGTCCACTTTTGTTTCTTAAACATTAATAGCTTAGGGAAATAGAAGTAAACATTGGCTGGCACATGTATATTAAAATGTACTCATTTTGTCTTTTCAGGTCCATGTGAAAATGGCCGATGAAGCCGTCTGTGTTGGCCCAGCTCCCACTAGTAAAAGCTACCTCAACATGGATGCTATCATGGAAGCCATTAAAAAAACGCGGGCCCAAGCTGTGAGTCTGAATGAATCTCTCCTCTGCAGCTGTTTCATATATAGAAAGCAAGGACACTAGAGTTTGTATTTAAAGATTAAAAAAAAGTGAAGGGAGGAATGATTGAATATGCTATTTCAGTTTAGTTCATGTCACATGAGTTAAATGTGGCCGAAATTGCTACTGGAAATCAAAGGCTTTTGTAGCATCTGGCAGTGCTGGTAGCTGATCCTGCAGGTGGCTGCTGGATTCAGCTTTCACACCAGGGAGCAGCTTCAGTTCATTTCCAAATTTGCTGGGGGAAAAAAAAATCCCAATTAGTTTAGAGCACTAACCCTTTCTGTGCCATAGCTTCTTGTTTGGATCTTCCATACAATAGCGTGTGATTTTATTTTCGACAATAGTTTTATTTTCAAACTTTTTAATGATCTCGCCTATATGAGAATGTGCACGCGGCAAAACACTTGCATGGAAATAGATGGCACATCCACATATTATTTTTAAATGTGTTGTGTTACTGATGAAATACATTGGGGTAATTCAGTGTGTGTTCATACTAGTCCCATCTATTCTGTTTCTTCTGCTGAATTAGGACTAGATTCAAAATTTTTACAGGAATGTTTGTTTTTTAAAAGCAACAACAGCAACATACTTTTAGGGCTATTACTGCATCATTGAATGCAAATGTGGTCTTTAGAACTGCTGAATGCGAAAGCATCTTTAAATAAAATGTGAGGGATGGGAGTCAGCCAACACCAGCAATTACCCTGGAGTGTCTCAATTAGCATTATCATTTCTTTTGAAATAAATGTTTCAGTATGGTGCCTTTGCGAAGGGGGAGGGGGTGGAAAAATGGCAAACAACATTAATTAGCCAACAGACACTGCAGATGTTTACATTGTTAGTTAAGAAGACTTAATAGAGATAAAAAATAGTTCAGGCTTTCATCTTTAGTTCACTGCATATATTTTCTTAGTTGTGAATTTACATACAGATCAAATTATGAAACTTGATTATTTTTTTCACATTGCTGTATTTTGTTATTATATCATGTGTTGCTTATAGTGGAGATTTGCATAATATATTCCTTATTTTGGTGTAGGGGCACCTTAACATTTTATCTCAGCCTACAGATTTATATTCTGCTTTCTTTGAAACTAGGCATTCAATACTGATGGTATAGCTATGAACTTTGGTGAAGCAACAGTTAAGGAAATGATTTAGAGAGAAAAATAAACTATAAACTTGAAAAAGTAGAGATATTACAGACTTGAATGGTATGGAAAAGGTTATGTTGAAAGAAACATAACAAATTATGGGAATGGTTTAATTAAGTGGAAATAAAATAGAAAAGTAGTCAAATATCTATTTCTGTATCTCTTTGAAGGGTATTGTTTTCAACTAGGTTGATCCATATTTAGTGTATCCAGAACATATATGTTAGATGTTCTCTATAAATTAAATATACCCACTTACACGCAGAGAATTAAATAAAAAATGTGTGACCTGCAGATCACACAGATCATGTAATGTTGGGTGACCTGCTTTATTATGTAATTTTAAGTAAATTGATATGCTTTTTGTTTATTTTTTTTAAAGGTGCCACATATGTAAATTGGGCCTAAAAGTGCTAGATATGGTAGATGAATTGAATTTTTTAAAATGTAATTAGTGCAAACATTTCAAATAGATATTTTTTTTCACAATGAATTTCAAAAGAAATGATTCAGCAGAATAAATTAATCTAATATGAAGTAAAAACTGAATGTATATTGTTCAAATTAAGCTTCTGCATGCCTGGCATTAAAAAACTTAATTTTATCTTTTATTTTGTTAAGGTTCACCCAGGATATGGATTCCTTTCAGAAAATAAAGAATTCTCCAAGCGTTTGGTAATTTTAAAAATTTATTCCAGTTGTTTCCTCAGACAAATTATGTTGTACATAGGTGCAGGCTATATATCTTATTAGTGGTATGATTTATACACTGAAGTTGAAATCAGAGATTAAAATTACCTCTTCTCTCCCTCCCCCACCTTCCCAGCATTTACTGGAGAGGAATGAAAGTTGAGAGGAAAGAAAGTAGGTTCCCCATGAATTATGACTCTTTTGGGGGGGGAGGGGGGGAGCTGCTATGGAGTAAAACTTCATTTTATTTTTTAAAAATCCAAAGTAAATTTATTTAAAGCTTGCTATATGTGGTGAAAGTTTTGCATCTTGTTTTTTTGCAACAGCAGCAGCAGCAACAACAACAAAGTCAGCATAAATTAGTTTAAAAATATAGTATTCATGGATCAATTCCTTCCTTCTTTGGGTTATTTTACTTGCTTTCTACAAAACAAATTAATTATCTAGGGACAAAACATAATGACATTTGCTGATTTAGCATTGACTATCATTTTGAAATAACTGCTTTTGAAAAGAAATTGTGACTTCAGAAATCACACAAAGATGTCTAAGATAAGTTGCTGATTATATTCTGTTTAATTTGATTATAATGTTGACTCTAAACTATTGCATTCAGGTGGATTTAAAAAATTGGTACACATTCATATATGTTATTCATATATTTCTGAGAAAGTATCAGTTAGTCAATGTATCTGAGCAACTAATATGATAGTTTTATGCCCACATACCTACATTTAAGTTCAACTGAATTTCAATTTCATGTTGTTATTAACATCGTTGAAGCATTTGATCAGGAGGGCAGAGACAGTATAGCGAGATTATGAAGAATTGATAATTATAAGCACATTTAAGTATTCATTTATTTATTACAAAGTAAAATGCTCCTTTCCCCCCATTTTGATTAGAAGGAGAATAATAGACATCAGATTATAGCTAAGAACCAAAGAATATGTGCGGTAATAATGTCTGTGCTACTCTTGTATTCACTGGCTATTTGATGGACTGTTAAGAGCTACAGCTGAAATAAAAAATAGCTAACTCTCACCAGACTGCGGAAAAAATTTCTACTGACATATTTATTATTGGAATATTTGCAGACAATGTATGTCCTAGAGTGCTATTGTATGGAAATTTTCAAGGTAAAAATATAACAATAATAACAATAAAAATAAATGTTATTGCTTCTAATTCCTGAGGATTAAAGAAGATTAAGAATTAAAATCATATAAAAGTAAAGTATTACATAATTTAGAAACAGATTGTAATATTCATAAAATAAGTTCCATTAATTAGCAGCTTGTTCTTTTCTGTGTGGAAGATATTGGCTAAGATTTAAATCTTGATTTAATTGTCAAAAATAAAATAAACAATTTAATTGTGTTAGGACATGATTTAATTAATTTCCCAATTTTGCAGTAAATGAATCTCCTAACACAAGCCATTCGCTGATATGTTTTTATAACAAAGTATATTTTTGCAATTAACTAGAGCAAGGGTGTCAATATGTGGCCCACGCCCATCCCAGCTCTGCAAAGGGGAATAACGACGCGAAACATCACGTGATGGCAACGTGACGCTGCAAGTTTGTCATCCATGAACTAGAGCAGGGGTGTCCAACCTTGCCAACTTTAAGACTTGTGGACTTCAACTCCCAGAATTCCTCAGCCAGCAAAGCTGGCTGAGGAATTCTGGGAGTTGAAGTCCACAAGTCTTAAAGTTGCCAAGGTTGGACACCCCTGAACTAGAGCATTATAAAAGGCAGTTACATCACCTCTGAATATAACCCCAAGTCATTACAGTAGTTCTTCAATTTATTGTTGTGATCCTTAACTTCAGAGTGTCCAGAAGCATTTGCAACAACAGGCAGCACCTAGGCTACCAACCAATGCACTATACTAGTACACTGAATGAGAAAAGTAACTCAAGGCCTTTTATAAAGTAGATATTAAGAATAATGCAATAGTTCCTCCCCCCTATATTTTTAGGATATGAATTAACTAACATCTTTTATGAGTGAATTTTTGTGAGCCGTGGTAGTGCAGTGGTTAGAATGCTGTATTGCAGGCTGACTCTGCTCCGTGCCAGGAGTTCGATCCTACTGGCTCAAGGTTGACTCAGCCTTCCATCCTTCCGAGGTCAGTAAAATGAAGTCCCAGATTATTGGGGGCAATATGCTGACTATGTAAACTGCCTAGAGAGGGTTGTAAAGCACTGTGAAGTGGTATATAAATTAAGTTCTATTGCTATTTTGGGCTGAGTTATCAATTGGATTTGAATGTACAAATTCGAGCACACTGAAGGTTCTCCAAAGTGGTGTCAACAGGATCAATAAGCTTTCTGTGAAATATTGAGAATTGCTCTCAAAAAAGGGACACCAGGGTTTTTAGGGGTAAAATGAGTTGTCTAAATGACCTGCAAAATTTGTCATACATTACGTCCATTAAACTCCCCAAAATATACAAAAAACAAAGTCCCCAAAGGGTTGGTGGGAGGAAGATGAGAGCAATTAAAAAGATGCTTCCTTTGCACTCTTTTTGTTATTCTAGGCAATTGAGTTAGAGATGAAATGAATTTGGCTTAATATTTATCTATTGGTTCATCAACATTACTTTCAGCTTTTGTAAAGACTGTAATGCTTCTTTATTTCTGCGATGTGACATGACTTGCCATGGTAGGAGGCAGATTAGGGGCTAAATTGGTTTTTCTTTGTTTGTTTCTGAGCACTGGGTGTGTGCTGTCCCAACCAGTCTATGGGAATTGGATAGTTACTTAGGAATTATGAGCTGTCCCCTTAAGGGAATGCATCATGGTAAATGTAGTTAAAGATATCCTGGGAAATGTAGTTCATGTCCTGTGGCCACATCTGTAATCCCGATTGGTCACTAATTTGACCCTCGATGGGTTGGGGGAGTTTCTCTCACTTTTGCCTGAACTCCCTAATTCACGGAAGCTGCTTTCTATCGCTACAAGATGGGTTAGGAGATAACCATCTTTTACTACAAGGCAGATATACAAAGCATTGGTCATTAAAGAAGAACTTCGTCACAAACATGAGTTATGAGGATACCTGATGAACCAATAAATGCACTTTGTTATGGACATTTTGTTGAGTTATCTATCTGCATATGTACAGTTTACAAATCTACCTCTGTACAGGAGGCAGAAAAGTAAAAGATGGTTATCTCCTAACCCATCTTGTAGCGATAGAAAGCAGCTCCCATGAGTTAGGGAGTTCAGGCAAAAGTGAGGGAAACTCCCCCAACCCATCAAGGGTCAAATTAGTGACCAATCGGGATTACAGATGTGGCCACGTGGCATGAACTACATTTCCCAGGATACCTTTAACTACATTTACCATGATGCATTCCCTTAAGGGGACAGCTCATAATTCCTAAGTAACTATCCAATTCCCATAGACTGGCTGGGACAGCACAGGGTGTATCAACTGATGGTGGCTTGCAATCTGTAAGGCTTTTTGAATGCAGAGATCATGGCTGAAAAATGTAACCTAAGTTCTAGACTCCCTTGTTTCTTCATCTCGGTGGTGGTGAACCTATGGCACGTATGCCAGAGGTGGCACATAGAGCCCTCTCTGTGGGCACATGTGCTGTCGCCCCAGACCAGCACCATTGCGTTTCTCTGTTGTGTTTCTCACCATCGTTTGCAGGGAAACAAAGTTTTTGAGACTAAAAAAATGTTCACTCAATCAATTCTGACTTCTCACGAAAGAAAAAGATCTTGCAAAGTTGGAATTGATTGAGTGAACTTTTTCACTCGTGTGCTTCCTGCAGAGCTGCCGGAGTTGAGATGCCCTGCCTGGCTCGTTGGGCTCTGGTTGTCAGATTCTCACTACCCAGCACCAGTTCAGGGGTTCCTTCGCCCCCCAGGGAAGAGAGTGGGAGAGGGAGGAAAAGAGAGAGAGGTAGGGAAACAGAGAGATAGAGAGGGGGAAAGAGAGGGGTGGAGTGAGGGAAAGAGGGGGAAGAGAGAGAGAGAAGGAGGGAAATAGAGGGAGGGAAGGAAAGAGAGAAACAGACAGAGGGAAGAAAAGAGAGGGGGAGAGGGAAAGGGGTAGAGAGACAAAGAGAGGGGGAAGAAAGAGAGAAAGAGGGGAACAGGGAGAGAGAGAAAGAGAGGAGGGAAAGAGAGGGAGGGAGGGAAAGAGAAGGAGGGAAAGAGAGAGAAAAACAGAGGAAGGGAAAGAGAGAAATGATATTACAAAAAATTTTCTTTTTTATTGTTGCTAAATGTAATATTTCAAAGGCAGAAAAAAATGAAGGGACATAAAAGTACATTTATCAAGTTTTTCTTAGAACAATTAGCTGAACTCTGCCTTGTTTATCATTATTTTAGGTAGTAAAACCTCAGTATTCAGGTTAAATTGGCATGTTGGCACTTTTTGGTAAACAAGTGGGTTTTGGGTTGCAGTTTAGGCACTCTGTAAAAGGTTTGCCATCACCGCTCTATCTTCTCCTTTTTTTAAACATCTTGCCAAGTAAAAGAAATCTGTAGCACTTGCAAGTTGGGTTGGTCCTAATAATGGTATTATCCAGTTAGGCATTTTGAATGGTTTTCATGGCATAATGGCTATTACTGCTTTTTAAATGCTATATACAAATTTACATTTTAACTGCTTTGTATTATTTTGCAGTTCTTTTTTTTTTTTAGTTGCAGTTTTGGGGAATGGTAGGGCAACTAAAAACAACAATTTGTATTTGTTTTTAACTATCTTGCATAATTTAGTAGCTTGGTTTTACTTTTACTGCCATCTTATAGAAACATTCTATTTATTAATTTACTGTACCACTTTCTACAAAGTCTTGCAAAGCAATCTACAAAATTATTAAAATGCAAATATTAAAATAATTTATACATATTCATGAGAAAAAGGGATGAGTGGAGCAGTTCATCCAAACATTCATATATAAGAGACAGGTCTTTAGTGGGTGTGTAAAACGGGTGTGGCAAGTTTTAGGTGTTAGGGGGCCATATCCCAATTTTCTAAAGAGTTGTAGGAAGCAATCCAATGATGTTGCAATATATTGGTAGAAGTGTGGCTAAATTTTTCTTTTCGTCTTTGAATTGAGAATGGGCAATCTCCCTTAAGCAAATTATTCCCTTTAAGGCACAAAAAATTGTGAAAAAAATTAAAATTGGGCTACTAAAAACTGCACATTTGCTTTCAGATTTCAAAACATCTGTAATGATGAGGCTAACTATTATAATATAGTAGATTTTTCTTAGGGTATTCCCAGATAAATAGCAAACATCAAGATTCCAAATTAGTTTTGTTTTTAAATATTAAAATATAAAATAGAAACAGGCAATCAAGAAGTCATTGCAAAAGATCATTTAGCTAGCGTAAAACTTTGTAAAGCACAATTTTTGTGTTGAGAACTTAACATGATTTCCCACAATCTTTACAGTAAGGCCAAATATATATTTTTATTTTGGTGATGATTAGATGTCTTGAAGAAATCTAATTAGTGGGAAGATCCTGGGATAAAATGTATGGATATGGGTTCCAGGGCATCTTTAGTAGTGGTCATCCAAATCTATGGATTATTATTGCTATGCTTAAGTAGAACAGGTAAGTTAAATTGATCCTATTTCCTGACA
>NC_142013.1:93920718-94052575 GCF_049901735.1 Notechis scutatus
ATCAACAGCAGCAGGGAAATTGCGATGGCTGTTTGCAGCTGTTTTCTCCTTGGTAGACAGAGACTGCTGCTGCGTGTTGATCATGATTCATCACAGCTTAGAGGCAGGAACCATAATTTCTTCCACAGAACTGAAAGGTACACAATCCTCAGCACGTTAAATGTTGCCTTCACTCCTCGCCACATTCCTTTAAGTATATTAAGCTCCCCAAACCATCTCTCAAAGCAATTAGTAAAGAATTACAGTATTCTTACACAGCAGATGGTAATTGCACGTCTATGAATCAGGGAACGCAAAGTCTAGAAATAACAATAAAGAGGATGGAAAAGAGGAGCTGAAATTGGAGGTGGCTCATTTTCTCGGGATCATATTCAATTTCCAGGTCTTCTGTGTTTACAAAACAGGAGCTACATAAGACCAATCTTTTTCGATCTGTATCCCCAAGTTCTGGTTTTTGGCCACTTTAGCACGGTGTTTTCACTGCCTTGCCAATGAATGGACTTCAAGTATCAGAATTCCCCAGAGAACAGGCTTACTTACTATAGATACTGTATATATTTATAGTATGTAAGGAAGATTTGCATGTAAGGAAGTCATGGAATCCAATCTATATTTCAAGATTCGCTAAAGGCCTGTCAAGCTTAATCTCCAATCCCTTTTCTAATTCCATAAAAGACCAAGCAAGTGGAGAGATAGGATGTCTAGAGTTAGTCCTCGATTTACGACCACAATTGAGCCCAGACATTACATTTAGCAATGAGAAATGTGTTAAGTGAGTTTTGCCCCGTTTTACGGCTCTTCTTGCTGTATTTGTTAAGCGAATCACTGCCGTTTTATTCAGTTAGTAACACGGCTATTAAGTGAATCTGGCTTCCCCATGGACTCTGCTTGTCAAGAAGGTCGCAAAAGCGGATCGTGTGACCCCGGGACACAGCAACGGTCATAAATAAAGTCAAAGGGGAAACCAGATTCTCTAAGTAACCAGATTACTAATTTAACAATTGCAGTGATTCGCTTAACAAATGTGGCAAGAAAGGTCGTAACACAGGGCAAAATTCACTAACAATTTCCAACATACGCTTTGGGCTCAATTGTCATAAGTTGAGGACTACTGTGTCTGTACCAAGTTCCCAGCTTCCCTGAACCAATATTACCTCTGTCTGTCTGTCTGTCTTGTCTGTCTATACACACACATATACACATATACATACAGACATATACATACACATACATATACACACACATACACACACTATCTCTCTATAATACACACACACACACACACACGAGATGTATATTTATCTGATATATATCAGATAACACAAGGAGGCAAGATCTCTACCTGGAATAACCTGGCAAGAGCCACTCAGAGAATCTACTACAAGACCAGATGAACCAGTGAAGCATGACTCAGCCAAGGCTAAGTAACTTGGTGTGCTTTTTAAAAAAGCAAGTGCTCTTTTGTATCTCAATTGCATTCACTCTTTGTTAGTCAACCAGAGCAGAAGTACACGGTAAGAATGGGAAAATGGAGATGATCTCCACAATGGGGGTGCCCTGCGGCAAGTAATAGCAGAGAAGTCAGGGTTTGCCCATCCCTGGGACATCCTGCCCATGTCGATTCACTCCCGAGAATAAGCCACCTTCTGAAGGTAACTGAAGACTCAGGGAGGGGGGAATTGGTGAACCCTCCCCCCCCCCCACCCAAAATGAAATCATTGGAAAACATTCTTCTCCTCATTTCCAGTTCCTGAATCTTTTGTCCTGGTCTGAGCTGCCAATGATCTTTGAAGAAACCTTCTGCTTTGCTGCTTTTTCCATTGTTTCTCTTAAGACACGGGGATAAAGCAAGTTAACCCACTGGGCTGGAGTTTCCCCTCCTTTCAGGGGAGGTTTCCACCTGCTGCGGAAAGCTTTGGGCTCCATTGATAAACAGATAAAAAGGACAGAGTGATTGGGTGACCTAACAGCAAGCTTTTGGGATATGATGAAACAGTTTTTGGAGGGAAAAAGAAAGGAAAGCCACAGGAGCAGCATTCCAACCTCTTATTATTATTTGGGGGGGGGGGCATTTACAAAACCAACAAAGACAATAAGAAATGTCATGACATCATAATGGATGGCCAATGGAATAAGAGAGGATTATGGAGAGAAGGGGAGGGAGGGGGTTTCTCTTGACCAATTGCTTGGAAATGCTCCTATATTCTTCTCTCTTGCTGAAGTTTTCTTAGGCTACCAGCAATGAAATTCAAGATAATAATATCAGATCTTTAGCAGGAGGAAGTCAAGGGATGCGGTAGGAGTGGTATGGGGTAAGATGAAGGAACAAGTGGGGGAAAGGGGGGGCAGCCAAAGCCATTATATGTTCTAGCACTATTCCATATTTTTAAAGAAATATAACCTGGAACAGTGACAACTCACAATTCATTCTGCATTTATTAAATAAATAAGGCAGTGGTCTGTAATCTGGGAATTTACTTCTAGTTTTGAACCAGTTCGCTACTCCATATTCCATGCTATTGCTTTCTGATTAACACATTGTTTAATTATCAGGTGAGCTGGAACCCATATATACCCATGCTTTAAAGGGCAGTCATATTTGTTGTTGTCTATTTAATGGGCAGCCATGTTTGTTGTTATCTGTATAATCAAAAGCATTGATTCCAGGAAGAGCTTAACATCTTATTGAAAGGGACTGACATTTAGGTTGAAAAAATGTTGGCACGCTATTAAAAATTTCTGGCATATTTTTTTTTTTTTTGCAAGAATGTGCGTGCTTGTTAAATGACAGAAATGGATTGGTAGTTTCTTTACATTAAATACATAAACTAATGACAGATTCCTTTTACTATTTCTTCACTTGGTGTATTTAGATGACAGTTTTTTGAACAGTAAGACTTCGCTCCAATCAATTAAATCTTACTGAATTCAATGCAGCTGTAAACAGATGTAAAAAGGAGCGAGTTATTAAAAGGAGCGATACAGGTGGAGTATACAGTGTGGATAGTTGGTTGACTTTAATTGTTTGGAAAATTGGATGACTAATTCCTTCCACAATACTGAATACATAAAGAGGATTTTTGCCAACGTAGTGATTCAGACATTATCCCATCAGCATCACCTTCCCCTTGGTCATCTTGGACAGGCAGTAACTATTCTCATAAAGAGCTGAAAAGGGTCACAAACAAACAGGTGGGTATAGATTCCCTGCAAAAGGGCAAAAAGGATTTATTTGGCCTGACTCAACTGTCAGCAAATGTTACAGATGGTTGGGCAGTGCAAGGACGTACTCCAAGAACTGCTTATTTTCTGATATGTTTACTGTGAAATGGTGCATTCATGGGACGGAGACTTCTGATGTGTAAAAAGAATGAATTCATAGTTTAAAATTATTTACCACTGCATTATGCAAACAGACCAAGTAACTTGCATTCCTTAGCTATCATCATGGGAGTCTCTCACCCTTTTAGAACATAGTAAAAGAATTGGAAGGGACCTTGGAGGTCTTCTAGACCAACTCCCTGCTCAAGAGGAATCCTTATTCCATCCCAGACAAATGGCTGTCAATCTCTTCCAAAAAGCCTCCAGTGATGGAACACCTACAACTTCTGTATATTGTATACAGGACCTGCAGTGTACAGGACCTGTATACTGCATGAGTCAAAAAGAGGGCTGTGAAAATATTTACAGACCCCCTCACACCCCAGAAATAAACTGTTTCAATTCTTACCCTCAAAACGATGCTATAGAGCAGGAGTCGCCAACCTTTTGGACCTCAGGGACCACCAAACTCATAATTTTAGATCCCAGGGACCACTAAGTGGTTCTGTGGGAGTGACCAAAATTGTGGGTGTGGCTTGATGGTCATGTGACTGCTTGGGCATGGCTTGTATGTAAATATTATAAATATTTATATAAATATTGATTTTTTTTATTAAAAAAGAGCAACTTTTACCCAAAATCAGGCAAAGCAATCAGGCAGATTGAGTTGCTCACAGAATCACAGATTCATTCAGAAATCTATCTATCTGCCATTGGCTAGCTCAGTCTGTCACATAAAACTTGCTTGCAAGCGACTTCGGTTTGTCGGCGCGAGCGGCAGGGATTCGCGATACTGCACGATCCCTGCTGCGCTAGCCGTTTTGGTGCTCCGATCCGGACGGGTTTGGAGCTAAGGCTGCCTTGCAGGGCGGCTGAAGATAGGGGGATCCAGAGAGGGGTTTGGGGTGTTGCAGACCCCTCCCGGCCGGCAGAACCCCTTTTCCCAAGACGGTGCAGCGGCGGTCCGTAATGGCCGCCACAAAGAAGCTGGCAGCTGGGCAAGAATGCGCAGGAGGAAGAGGAGAAAGCCTTTGAAAGTGAAAGTTTTTCTTGGTTGACCCAGGACTCTAAGACATATTTAACATAATTCCTGGAAATTATGGCTTTTGAATGACACTTTCCAGAAGAGAAAACAAGCGGCAATTTTGAGGTGCTGAAAGGAAAGTTTACTCTCCTTCCCTACGGAATCAACAAGTGGATACTGAGAAACCCGTCTTTTTCAGGTAAAAACTGGCTTTATGTGATAAGTGGGAAGGGAGAGGACAAAAATATATTTATATGTTAAGATTTTGTTGGAGGAGATGCCTTAAGGATCTGAAGACTGAAATGTATTGCAATAAGGCTTTAAGATACAGATTTGGACTTTCTTTTTTGATTGATACTACCCCAGGAAGAGAAAGTGAGAACTTTGTCTTGGCTTGGATTGATTGATGACTTTGGGATTGTTCTATTTTTTGAAATATCTTGGTTGTTGTAAGAAGAAAGGGGGAGAAAAGAAAAAGATTTATAATGGCTTTTTCTGTTGAGGAACTGAGAAAAGAATATGAGCAAACAAAAAAAGATGGCAAAGATGGTGTAAAAGAAGCCTTCCTTTTTTTTAGAAATGGCGCTGCTACCTATCAACAAACACTACAACAGATGGAGGCAGCAGCAGAAGAAGAAGAAGAATAAGAAGAAGCCATCTTTAATGAATTTCAAAATTTAAATAAGGAAGAAGGAAGAAAGGAAGGAAGGAAAATGAAGGACTTAAGATTTAAAAAACACTCAAGAAAGAGAAAAATAAGGTGCAAAATCAATATAATGATAGTAAACAAAAGAAAAAAGGAACACAACAGAGAAGGGAAGCCAGTAAGGCAGAGGCTAGGAGAAGGAGGGGTAGAAAGGTCTGGTGGGAGAAGAAAGAAAGGGAAAAGGTGGAGAAAAGCCACAAAGTTTTGAAATCAGATGGGAAAAGAGGAATCTTTTTAGGGACAAAGGGTAAAGTATAATTTCTTTAAAAAGATTTTGCAAGGTACATAAGATGGTATTGTAGCATTTGTATTAAAAATAGAAAATTAGAATGGTTTAAGAGTTAATAAGAGATTAAAATGTTGAAATGTTTAGTAATGATTGATTTTAAAATTTAATAAAATATTAAAGGGAATGTTTAGAATATTGAGTTTTAATTAAAGAGTTTAATATGACTATGGTATTGATGTTATTATAAAATTATTATTGTAGTATTTGTCTTTGGGAAAGGCAATGGGAATGTTATAAGATTCAATATTTAGATCTATTATTTAACTATGTATTTAATCATTTTGGATTTATTATTTTTCTTTTATTAAAAAAAAAAAATTAGTAGACAGAATGTACCAAGCAGAATCAGATTGGGTATTAGGTGTTATTTTAAATGTTAATCTAATTAATTTAGGGGAAGATAGAAAGGCATCATACTTTGATTAGTGATTTCAGGAGAAACTCTTTTTTTATTATAAGGAATGAGACAAAGGGATAATAAAGAATGGACAAAAGATACAAATATAATGACTCAAATTAAGATGGATTAAATAAGATAGAATTAAGAAGAGTGAAATGTGTGGAGAAGCTAATATAGAAGACATAGAATGGTAAATAAAATAGGTAATGACATGTAAGATGAGCATGAATATAATTGAAGTCCATGTAGAGAGAGGTACCTGGGGCCAAGTTACTTTCCTAAAAGATTTTTATATGTTTGTGTGTTGTGTGTTTATGTTTTTGGGAGAATTAATAAAACCTTGCAGAAATATAGAATGAGAATAATGGTAACCAAGTCAGAAAGAAATAGATGAAATAATAATAGTGAAATTGAATAAGAGTAAAGAGAAGTAAAGAGAAACTGGATAAGAGGTATTTGTATGCTCATATGGAAATGGTTTAAAATAGAATTATATTGTATAAAATAAGGTTTTATTTGACTTGTAAAATTTATAATGGAAAAAGGTTCAAGTATGTAATGGTTAATGATGATTTGTTTGTCTTTAAAATTAATAAAATTTGTTTAAAAATTTTTTGCTTGCAAGCAAACTCATAAAATTTGCTAGCAAACTCACAAAATTAACTCACAACACACCATGTATGTAAATATTGAATTTATTTTAAAAAAGAGCAACTTTTACCCAAAATCAGGCAAAGCAGGCAGGCAGATTGAGTTGCTCACAGAATCATTCAGTGGATCTATCTATCTGCCATTGGCTAGCTCAGTCTCTCAAATTTGCTTGCCGTGAGTCTGCACTGAATTTGCTTGCAAACAAACCTTCAGTCCTAAGGGAGGTTGCTTAGCTAGAAAGCAAGAAATCCAACCATTTCCTGCTTCCTAGCTAATCTAAATCTCTCAGCACAGCAGAACAGATGATGGTTGGAAAAAGGAAAAATAGCAACTTAGCAGCCAAGTTTGCCGGGTAAGGAGTGAGTGGGCAGGGAGGGTTCCCACAGGCCATGTGGGCTGAGCAGCCTTGTGTTTCTGTGCAGCCTGGATTAATTGCTTTGGGCGGGTGCTCTGGGGGTGAGATTTCTCTGCAGCTCACCAAAATTTTCTCACGGCCCACCGGTGGGCTGCGGCCCACCGGTTGGCGACCGCTGCTATAGAGCACTGCACACCAGAACAACTAGACACAAGGACAGTTTTTTCCCGAATGCCATCACTCTGTTAAACAAAAATTCCCTCAAACCATTTACAAAGTCTGCACTACTATTACTATGAATCTTCTCATCACTCCTTATCACCCATCCCCTCCCACTTGACTGTTATTGACTGTTTCCTCGTATGATTTGATTGCTTATTGCACCCTATGACTATTATTAAATGTTGTACCTGATGATTCTTGAGTCTTGATGAATGTATCTTTTCTTTTATGTACACTGAGAATATTTGCACCAAGACAAATTCCTTGTGTGTCCAATCACACTTGGCCAATAAAGAATTCTATTCTATTCTGGAGGCAAGCCATTCCACTGATTAATTGTTCTCATTGTCAGGAAATTTCTCCTTAATTCTAGATTGATCCCTCTTGAATATTCTTCCACCCATTACTTCTTGTCGTGCTCTCAAATGCTTTGGAAAATAGGTCGACCGCTTCTTTTAGACAATCCTGTTTGGGGGAAAAACTGAAGGGGAGCTCACTTGAAATCTACAGTTCACTCAAAATGCAATTGATTGATTTATTTATTAAACAAATTTATATAGCCACCCAATTCACAAACATTGACTCATGAATTGTTAGGCTGTCCTTAGGATCAGGCCTTTGGAGCATATTTGATTATAGCCTGAAGTGCTATCCTTGAAGTGCTTCACTGATTCTAGGAGGAACTACTATTATGATCTTTAAGTGTCTGCATGGTTTAGGATCCCAGTCATTTTCCACTTCAATTTAAGGAGAAGGACAAGTATAAAAATCAGATACATCATCATGAGCTGCAAGTATCCAGACAATACTAAGCAACAGTATCTTTGTATTGCTTCTATATAACGGCAAGGTTTCCATCTCCTTCTCCTCCTCTTGGCATTCAATGTTACTTCTAGATCTTCATCCTTTGACCCCACTGTCATTTAAGATCAGGTAGATGTTTATGAGAGATGGAGGGAGGGAGGGAGAGGGGGTGGAATATTTCTTGATGATAGACACCTTTTTTCTGGAATTTGCTTCCTAGAGATCTTGCCTTCAAGGAAGATTTACCCAGAGCTTTGGCTGTTACCAGATAGAAACTAGACAACAACTGTTCTGCTATATTTTCTCTACGCATTTGTAAATATTTTGGTGATTGATTACAGAAAGTAATGCAGTTGTATTTGAGTATCAGAAAGAATTCAACAAAAATGTTTAGCTTTATCACTAAGTAAATATCTTGGTTAATGCATTGCATTAATTAATTTTTTAGAAAGTGCTGTCTAAATAATGCTAAATTAAACCTATAAAAAGATTGACATAGAAATATTGCATTTCCTGGTCTATTCTAAAAGTCAGAGGCAATATTTAGATATAATATTGATCATTTTAGTTCACAAAAACCATCTAGTATTTTTTCAACTAGCTCATTATAGTTAACCTAAAGAACAAAAAAGACCATTCTACATGAAATTGCCTGTGTTTGTAATACTTAATAAAAAGCAACTTTGGGAAGGAAGCTTTCTCACTGGAGCAGTTTGTTAAACATTTCGGAATTGGCTGTTAATAGAGAAGTTATGTAGACCATGCTAATCTCTGGCAATAACCATATGAGTGGGTTGCACCTAGGTGGAAATATCTTTGGAGTTTTTATTTGTATTTGCAATATCATAGCAAATTGTTTCCTGCTCTTGCTGTTTAGTAATATGCTTAAAATCAGAAAGATCTTACCCCCTAAAAAGGCCACATTTTCACAAAACTATCACGTACATATGTATAGGACCTTATCTTGACAGCCCTTCCAACAAAGAGATGAAATGGATTTTTGTATGTATGGTAGTTTGCTCAGTGTGTTACACTATCTACAAATCACTTTGAAAACAGTTTCTTCATATATATATATATATATATATATATATATATATATATATATATATATATATATATATATATATATATATATATATGTTGTGTGTGTGTGTGTGTGTGTGTGTGTGTGTGAGAGAGAGGAGAGAGAGAGAGAGAGAGAGAGAGAGAGAGAGAGAGAGAGATATGGATTTTAGTGCAGCTACAAAGCAAATTGAAGCCTAAAGCCTTCTCTAGTTCTCAAATATTTAGGAAGATTCTTGTCCTTCTGTGATTTATGGGATTAACCATTAGTTTTAGATATTATGCAGAAGTTCCAAGGTGTTGATTACATTTTTGGAATTTGTGAACTGCTGAGTTCTTTGCCCGCAAATCTTCTTTGTTGCAAGAAAAATCAAATGCACAGGTATCGAATTTATGGTGCCGGGCTCAACAGAAGTAATTATGAGATTGTCCTTGTGGACAATCACTGAAGTATGATCCAGCAGCGTGCTGCAGTCACCAAAAAAGCCAATGCAGTCCTAGAAAGACAGAGTCAAGATCATGTGAAGTATTAGTTCCAGAAGTGGCATTCAGCAGGTTCTGACTAGTTCTGGAGAACCGGTAGCGAAAATTTTGAGTAGTTCAGAGAACCATCAAATACCATGTTGAGGTAATTCCCCGTTAGGAGAATGAGCACATACAGGGAGACGTATTTGAGAGAAGTGTTTGAATAATACACACATAGTACACAGAAACACTGTACAGTAAATGTAGGTTTTTACATCCAGAAACGTTAAGCAAAGTCCAAACAAGCAATCCAAAGTCATTCACAGGTAACATCAGTCAGTTTTCAATCCAGGGATAATTCAATAACAAATTCCAGTGTCAAAAACAGTTCAGTAACAAACTTACATCAAATCCAGAAATATCAGTCAATTAGGAAAAATGGAGGAATGGCAATACTTTCCAACAGAAGGAAACAGAGATACACTCACACTCTCTTCTGAGACTCAGACTAAAACTACCCAGGTTTCTGGCTCCATCTTATGGCCGTTTGAAAAACCTCACCCAATTGCAGTTTTTGCAATCTCTTAAAGATACAGTTTTAAAATGTCTATCCTGGTTCATATATTTCTAACCCAAATAGCTGTTAGGTGACTCATATTCCTAACATACCGCCTCTGATTGGAGATTTTACAGTATCCTTCCCCTGCCACGCCCACCAAGCCACGCCCACAGAACCGGTAGTAAAAAAAATTGAATCCCACCACTGATTAGTACCACAATATTTGAGAGTCTGTCATAAAGAAGAGGGGGACAATCAATTCCCCAAAGCACCTGAGGGCAAGATAAGAAGTAATGGATGGAATCAACCAAGGAGAGAACCAACTTAGAATAAGGAAAAAAGAATTCCTGATAGTTAGAACAATTAACCAGTGGAACACTTTGCCTCCAGAAATTGTGGGTGGTTCATCACTAGAGAAGAGATTGGACAGCCATTTGTCTGGAATGGTACAGGGTTCCTGCTTGGACAAGGGTTTGGACCAGAGATGGTATTCAGCAGGTTCTGACCAGTTCTGGAGAACCGGTAGCGGAAATTTTGAGTAGTTCAGAGAACTGGCAAATACCACCTCTGACTGGCCCCTCCCCATCTATTCTCTGCCTCCCGAGTCCCAGCTGATTGGTTGGGTCTTCTTTTTTTGCCCTGCACAGGAGAATGGAGCTGGAAAGCAGGTTAGTGGGGGGCGGAGGGAATGGGATTTTGTAGTAACCATCCGCCAGGAGTGGGGAGGAAATGGAGATGTTATGGTATCCTTCCCCTGCCACACCCACCAAGCTACACCCACCAAGCCACACCCACAGAACCGGTAGTAAAAAATTTTTGAATCCCAGCACTAGTTTGGACTAGAAGACTTCCAAGATCCCTTCCAACTCCATTATACTGTCTTCTGTAAATTCTTAATTTTAAATGTTGTTAGTCAGCCAGGAGTGCTTGTTGTTGGACATTTATGTTGATAAAAATCCTATAGTGCATTTTAGGTTTTTGTTTCTCCAATATGTGTTTAGCCTTTTTGTCTGGCTATAATGGATGATGACATACCAAGACCAAGAGAAAACATGAGAAATACACATCCCTTCCCCACTTTTCTTTTCCTTTTTAGTTCTAAACTCTTTCTGGATTTTCTGTACTAAAACATAGGCTTATAAGAGAATAAAAAGGGCTGGGTGAAATTTGTTGTGCTTACATTCTCTAAATAGAATTGTTTGGAAACGTCATTATTGATTAGGGAGACTAACTCTAAGTTTATGTCATGATAAAGTATTAAAGTTGGAATATTCCATTCCTCTTGAGAGAAATGTGTATATATAACTAAGATGCTTAATTCAAGCTGTGGTTACATTAACGCTAAATGGCATTAAGTCATTATGCCAGACAAAACAAATAATTAAATGTTCGCAAAATACTCATTTTCACTGCTTGGCCCTTTCCAGTACCACAACTAGGTTTCAGCTGTTTTAATGGTGTTTTTAAATGCATTAATATGAATAAACACATTTAGCTTTTAGTAAAATAGACATTAAATATTTTATCTGTATGCATTTTAATGCATATATTAAAACAGACTCAGATTTTGTATAATTTATTTATAATCTTGAGGCCTTTCCTAATATTTATGAAATTTTAAAAGTTGCTGCTACTAATTTCTTATCATAACAATCTTATTGTACATTTAACTTTTTACAGTAATCTTGTGTAATCTGTGTAGATGCTGCTGAAATACTAGGATTTAATTTCAAAGAATAAGTCATGGATCTTATGTTGAAATAAGGTAATGATGACCTGGAAAATACTTGCTTTGGTCCTTCCATTATGAAAAAAGTTCTGAATTACATTCATCTGTTCTAACTGAAACACTGAGGAGCTGGCAAATTGAAAAAAACAAGCATTTTAAATTTATAAGCTATTCATTTAACATTTTCAAGAACATTTTTTCAATAGTTGAGATCAGCCAATCAGACTGTTTACATAATTAATGGAAAGCATAACTAAGAGGCAGAATACTACTTGCTGATGTCAACATACAATGTTTTATTATTTTATTCTACACTGATATTTTATTTTGAATTGATGACAGATAAAGTTTTAAACAAATTCAAACACTGAATATCTCATTGTAATAGCTCAGTTGTATCCTATTTGCATATTATTATTAATTACTAATCATTCTCACATATTATTATATTAAAAAATAAGGTCTCCCCCAAGACGAATAGGACACCAAGTTTCTTCAGGAAAATGTTCACACAATACAATTTTCTTGGTAATACTAGAGAAGTGGTTTGCCATTGTCGTCTTCTGAGATTTCTCTACCCTGTACATTTGGGATTTCTTTTTGTGGTCTCCCATCCAAGCAGCAATCAAGGCTAGCCTTGCTTAGTTTTTTGAGTCAAGATGAACTAAGTATGGCCAACTGGTCTGGACTTCATCACTTACAATGAATGGTAAATATAAAAAAGTAGAAAAAGTAAAAATGTAAAATGTAAACAAGAAAAGAAGGACTAGGGGAGACATGATAGCAGTGTTCCAATATTTGAGGGGCTGCCACTAAGGAGTCAGCCTCTTTTCCAAAGCACCAAAAGACAAGACAAAAAATAATGGATGGAAACTAACCAATGAGAGAAGCAACCCAGAACTAAGGAGAAATGTCCTAACAGTGAGAACAATTAACTAGTGGAATACCTTGCCTTTAGAAGTTGTGGGAGCTTCATCACTGGAGGCTTTTAAGAAAAAACTGGGCAGCCACTTGCCTGGAATGATATAGGATCTCTTGCTTGTGCAGTGGGTTGGACTAGAAGACCTTCAAGGTCCCTTCCAACTCTCTTATTCTGTATTAAACTGCTATATTAATTATATGAATAAGCTCCTTATACTATACATAATTTAAATGGACAATAGAAGGCTCACCACTGTGGATTATGTTTGTATATGAACTAGCAATATTATATATATGTATGTATGTATGTATGTATGTATGTATGTATGTATGTATGTATGGCCTTCAGCTTTGTTCAGGTATTTTCCCACGTCATAGTAGTGGTGCTTTTAAAGTTGTAGCAACGTTTCAGCAGAATCTCATCTGCCATCATCAGGCTTCTGTATAATACAGAATCCTGATGATACAGATACAATACAGAAGCCTGATGATGGCAGATGAGATTCTGATGAAACATTGCTACAACTTTAAAAGCACCACTACTATGACGTGGGAAAATACCCGAACAAAGCTGAAGGCCATACATGTAAGTACCACGAAAACTTAAGAAAACAAATTATATATATATATATATATATATATATATATATATATATATATATATATATATATATATATATATATATATATATATATATATATTTCCCATGTAAGATTAAGAGTACCTTGGCGATGTTTCAGCAAGGTCCCACTCGCCATCCTCAGGCTGGTGCTTTCAGCTTCGTGCCAGTGCAAGCTACAGTATCCTTCCACTGCCATGCCCACCAAGCCACGCCCACAGAACCGGCAGTAAATTTTTTGAATCTCACCAGTGATTCTATTGTGTCCTTTTGATGTGTCCCCCCTGGGAAAAAATGTATAAATATTGTTATTCTATCTTCTAGTGACAAATAGGACAGAACATGGCTATAGGGGGACTCAGCATCTTTTGCTGCCCCCTTGGATTATCAGTCAGTTTTGGTTTTCTCCCATCAAACCATGACTCTGTTCACAATAGCTACTGTGCTCTTGGCTTCATACAGTAGGCTGAGCTGCAAGTACCGTGGGCTGCATGAAATGAAATATGCAGTTAGGATTGTCCAGCTTACCTTCTTAGCCACATAGTTTGTCAGAAATGATGAGCTCTGGCTGAAGGTTTCAGCTAGTGGCAAGTCTGTCTGCACTGAAAAGCTAAGTAGAAACAGGCCTAAGGAGGATTTGCACGAATTCTCCATGGAACACCTGAGATGTAGGCTAAACTAGAACGTTGAAGACAGAATGGTAATGGTCAGTAACCATCTGGTAATTTTTTAATGTATAGCTATTCTCCCTAAGAAGCAGGTAATACTGATTTCAGGGGAAACCGTTCTTGAATTCAGTTTAGCACTGCCACAAAAGAGCAAAACAAATTATTGCCCTTTCGCCATTCACTAAATAAAATAATTCCAGATCCATAACTAAAGCCCAATAAGGATGCCTGGATAAAATGTTCCCATATTACCATGAGCTTTGATGTCAGAAGATCAGATTCATCAATATCAAATCACGTTTCTTATGCTAACAAATTATTATTTAAAAACAACCCACAAAATGAACTATAGTGTCAAACATAACAGAATAACAGAGTTGGAAGGGACTTCTAGTCCTATCCCTTACTTAAGCAGGAGACATTATACCATTCTGGCTGTCCAAACTCTTTGAAAAACTTTTGGTGATGGAGCACCCACAACTTCCAGAGTCAAGCTATTTCACTGATTAATTGTTCTCCCTGACAGGAAATTTCTCCTTAATTCTAGGTTGGATCTCTTTTTGGTAATCTTCCAATCTTGTCCTGTCCTTAGGTGCTTTGAAAACTAAGTCAACCCTCTCTTCTCAGTGACAGCCCCATAAATCTTGGAAGACGGCTACCATGTCACCCCAATCCTTGTCTTTGATAAGCTAGGCATACCCAGTTCCTGCAACTGTTCATCATACGGTTTAGCCTTCTGCTATCTAATCATCTTTGCTGCTCTTCTCTGCACTCTTTCTAGAGGCTCAACATCCTTTTTGTATCATGGTGACCAAAACCAGATGCAGTATTCCAAGCGTGGCCTTACCAATGCAGTATATAGCATTATTAATATTTCACATGATCTTGATACTATTCTGTTCCTGTTTATGCAGCCTAGGACTGCATTGGCTTTTCTGGGAGCTGTAGCACACTTAAATGGTTGTGAACTAGAATTCTTAATTCCCTCTCAGTTACTGATGTTGAGTCAGGTACTATTTTATTCCTGTGCATTTGTTTTTTCTTGCCTACATGTAGAATCTTAGTTTTCTCACCACTGATATTGCATTATTTGGATAAGGCCCAGAGTTCAAGTCTGTCAAGATCCTGCTGGATCTTGAGTCTCTCTTCTAAAATGTTACTATTTCTCCCAGCTTAGTGTCATCAGCAAATTTGATGAGTTCCCCTTCTACCCCCTCATCTAAATCATTTATGAAGATGTTGAAGAGTACTAGGCCTAAGATGGAACCTTGTGGTACTCCACTGCATACTTCCCTCTATGTCGATGTAGTTCCATTGAGGCCTACATGTTGAGTGCAGTTGGTCAGTTGTGAATCCATAAGTGAATGATACTGTCTATTCCACACTTTTCTACCTTACCAGGATGTAGGCTATGGTCTAGATTTGATCAAATGCCTTACTGAAGTCTAAGTCAACTCTATCCATATTAGTTGATCCACTAATTTAGAATTAAGTGAAAAGAATCAATACTACCTTCTCTCACAAAATTCCAGGCTAATGAAACAATATATTTATGAAATATAAGATAAATAGTATTTTCACAAAATGGGTACCCAAGGAATAAATTAGATTATATGGTAATTTTTTTAAAGGGTCAATTTCAAAAACATTCAGCTGGTGATTCAATGCAAAGTGATAAAGATTTTTTTCCAGTAACAATTAATAAATATTATTTATGAAATCGTTAAGTTCATAACTATGAAATAGTTATTTAAGTAAATCACAGAGATTGGCTTAGCAAATGTTTAGTAGCCATGGCAATGCATTTTAGGGGTATGCAAAATATATGCTTCCATCTTCTAATGCTGGTTGCTTATTTCTTTATTTTCTTGAATGTACTACACCACCAATTGCTGAGGTCTCTCAACTGTTTTATAATAAAACAGAGATCCCATTTGTTTATTTTCTGCCACAAACTTCTGTCTTACAGAAACATGATGAAGTTTCAGTGGAAGATCTGAAAGGCAGGCAGCCTTGCCTCTTTATTAAGCATTAATCATAATACATTGTCGTTTTCTTAGGTCACTATTGCCACTGTGTCTGATATCATATGTTTTCCCACATTGTTATCATTTCTGTTCTTGATAGTATTTTCACTGGGATTGTGCATTTTTAGCAGGAAATTCAACCTGGCAGAATTAAGAGATTATCAGCCATCAGAGGACAGGCAACTTGGAGTTGTGTTTAAATGTTACTGTATCGTTGGTTGAAGAAAAATATCAAAAGGTACATTTCTGTGTGGTTTGAAGTGAGATTTGAAAAGATTGCCTTATTCTATTAGAGTCTGCCTGGACACAACCGATTGTACCTTCACCTCTCCCAATATAAAGGAATTTAAAGAGATATGCTAAACTCCAGTCGAAGGCAGCTTTGCTGTATAGGAAGTGTTAAGCTACAGCTACAGATAAAAGAAACTGATAATGTCTCTGCCATCCATGTGATCCCACTGCTGTAAATGCTGGTCTGTGAAACGGAAGTAAAGCAGGTTGCTAGGAATGAAAATTGTCCTGTATTGAAACTGCAGGAGGAAGAGAGATTTCTTACTAGAAGGAGCCTTATCCTCTCCGCTATCTTTACAACTACTGTAGATGACTTCCTAATGAGCACTCTAATAGATTTTAATTAGGACGACACTTCTGCATTTTCAAGGATGATGTATTAATGTTACAGATCATTAACTTTGCTAAATGGCTTTAATGACACTGAAGTCTCTAATTGTACCAGGCAGATACTCTCTCTCTCTCTCTCTCTCTCCCCCCGCCCTCCATGTGGCTTTCTTTCATTTTTGCTATTGGCCTCACAGAGAATCCCAGCATAAGTCTAAAGTCTTGAAATCATGTACCAAGCAGATAGCAAGACGCTCCTTTTCAATTATATCAAAATCCTGAAATGTTACTTCTGTTTAGGACTGCATGCCAGTTAATGCTATCATATCCACTCCATCAATAGCAGGAGCCGGGAAACTATGACTCTTAAAAATAAGAACAAACTGCACTGTATTTAATATCTGCAAAATATTCATGCTTGTAAGAAATGAGATGTTCGGTTCTGTCTGCATTGGTTTTAATCTCTCAAGTTCAGTTGATGTCCTCTAGCAGACTCTACCTTCTTGAATTTCATTTTTAGATCCTTTAGGCTGCGTATATCTGTCAAACAGAGGTAATGATTTTAAAGTGCTAATGCTTAGGAGGCTAGGGAAAAAAAAAACTAACACTGAAATATATCCTTGATTAAATTACCACCTCCAGCTAGTCTACCTCCTTATGTTCAAACTGATTTCCTTTTCTGCTTTCCAAGTGCTGAATCTAAAAGATGTGGAAGATGTAATTTAATGGCAAAACATGCAGAAATCTTTACACAAGGACATTTTCTTTTTGACTCTGTGCCTATAAGATAGAGTTTCTAAATACCTAGAAGGATTTTCAATTATACTCAGCCACTAGGCTGTCCTGAGGCTGATGGGAGATTTTGTACACTGGTACTGACATATAATTAAGGCTAAAAAAATATATATCTCTAACGTAAAACATTCAAAATTTCAGTATAATTTCTCCTTTACTTTTCTCGACAAGTAACTGCTTTTTTTAAAAAAAAAAAAAATGTCTGCATTTGTCAATTTCTGCATAATTGATTCCTTTAATATTGGGGGTGTAGGTTGTGCCGTCTATCCTATGGCAGTCATGTTCTGTTTCTTTGTGGTTTTATTATTAAATTGGTACCTCCAAACACAATCAACAGATAGTTATTATTATCAGCATAACTACATTTTGGAGGTAGGTTTCCTGTTACCTCCAGTCCTGCTTGCAGGCTTAAAAATAATAATTATTAGATAATACTATGCTTATGCAGAAGCTCTTCAGGCAGCTCCCACATCACATCTTATTCCTGCTGTCATCACAAATTGCATTGCTTCCCTAGAAATGATTTTTCCAGATGGCAGAGGGAAGTTCCCTAGTTTCACCAACATGGATTGTGGTAGTTATGGAAACAACTGACTATGGTACCACTGGATAGGGAATAAAATATGGCACAGCGGCTCTTCCTTTATAATAAAAGCTACATGTAGACCAGGCTTCGATCATAAGAGCTGAAAATGAGAATGATAAAGAATGACTGGATTTAAAGACCATGCCGACATTTTGATCTTTGTGATACCCTTACATCCCTTTAATTTTTATGAAAGGCACAAACACCAGTGGCTGTTTTAAAACAGTTTAAAAACGTGTAGGAATTTTGTCACACATATTCCGTTTACTTGAATTTACATACACTCAAATGAATTCGGGAACCTAGATCAAAAAAGAAAAAAAAAGGTAAGTAAGACATGGTATATTTAATTAAAGTAAAATACAATGCTCAAGCATCTAATTATTAGATTCTCTTTCTCTCATGAATCATGTGGAAATCCAGGTCAAGAATTTCTCACTGATACAGAAGGGTTTTTTTATGCACAACCAAAATCACAGCCATTCTAGATTCTGAAAGACATTCTAAAATCAGAATATGTGTTTTGTATCTGAAAAAGAAAAAAGAAAACTGCACATTATGTTACACAAATGTAGTTCATTTGCTCTCTCATCGCTGCAGAAATACATTCCTATAGTCCGTCCTCTTTCAGATCAATAGAATAGAATAGAATAGAATAGAATAGAATAGAATAGAATAGAATAGAATAGAATAGAATAGAATAGAATAGAATAGAATTCTTTATTGGCCAAGTGTGATTGGACACACAAGGAATTTGTCTTTGGTGCATATGCTCTCAGTGTACATAAAGGAAAAAATACATTCATCAAAAATCATCAGATACAACACTTAGTGATGGTCATAGGTTACTAATAAGCATCAAATCATACTAGGAAACCAATAAAACAATATAAATTGTAAAGATACAAGCAACACGGTTATAGTCATAAGTGGGAAGAGATAGGGGCTAGGAAGGATGAGAAGGATAGTAATAAAGTTTTACTTCCCTCTTAAATTCCTTTCAGTCAAGGTATACACTCATCTACGCATATCCAGGCCATTCAGTTATGAATTTTGGACTCTGAGCTTGACTAAAAATAGGCATGCTAATTCTACATAGATTCATGCAATACATGCACCACAGATATGGGGTTGCATCCTGCAGAAACATACAGGTATGTGTTCTTATGCACCTACACACACTCTGATCTGGTCTACTTGCATATACAGGTGCTTTTTTTCAAAAGACTTTTTTTTAAAATTCTGCCTTTTGTTATTTTTATGAATAACTGAAACATATCTAATATTCGTCCTCCTATTTTCCCCACAATAGTGACCCTGTGAGGTGGGTTGGGCTGAGGGACAGTGACTGGCCCAAAGTCTCCCAAACAGCTTTCATGCTTCTGGTAGGACTTGAACTCCTAGTCACCTAGTTTCTAGCCTGGTGTGATGACCTGGGGCATGGCACAAAAATAACAAAGTCACCAAAGTAGATAAATTCCTTTTAATGCCTCGAACTTGGCCCCCAATGTCCAGTTATCCTCGGCTGGAGATCAAACTTTTCCAAAAACAGTCTACAAAGGGAAGAAATGCAGTCTGAATCCAAAGTAAAGATAATTAGAAATAAAAAACAACACAAACCATGCTGAAGCAATTAACATGACAGGCCAGGATGATAAATTGCAGACTTCCAAAGGATAACGTAGCACCCACAGTTGGGAGGACGCCAAAATCCAGATAAGCCTCAACAAAGATAATGCACGCTTTGCTTCCAGCAACTTTGCCATGCGCAATTTGCCCTTTTAAACAGCCTTCCCAGCTGTCGCCCATGAAGGGGATCAAGGCCCTTTCCTCTCCCGTAAGCCACGTTGCTCCCTCCTCTGTTCCTCCCTGAATGGATGAAAAGGGGATGGCCCTTCCTCTGAATGCCCAGCTGAACTGTGCCCTCCCCCCGTTTCTTCCACAGCCACCGGATCCACATTCCCACTCCCGGTCAGCTGCTCAATCTCTCCCTCAGAATCAGACTCTAACAAGGGTATGACACCTGGTTCCTTAACAACTAGACCAAATTGGGTCTCTTATCTTATGTCTTTGGGGTATTTTTTTCAGGCATGAGTCCACAAACAAGCCCTTCCCAGAATGACAAAATATAGACACGTATATTCGTTGCCACAGAGATGCTCGGTACTCTCCCTTCAAAATACATCCATTGCAGGCTTATCCCAAGTTCATTTTGAAGGATTTCTGTATTACTTCATGTCTAAGAGAAGCATGAAGTATGTATGAGTGCCCAGTTTCCCCCAAAATAACCCAAACAAATATCCCAATAAATTCCAGTGTATTTATGCAACTTCTTTGACATCCTTCCCAAACACTCCAATTTCTTTTCTTTGCTCCAAGAACACCTACTTGTCTCATCTAGACTGCAGGGGTCTCCAACCTTGGCAACTTTAAGACTTGTGGACTTCAACTCCTAGAGTTCCTGGCTGAGGATCTCTAGGAGTTGAAGTCCACAAGTCTTAAAAGTTGTCAAGGTTGGAGACTCCTGATCTAGAGATTACCAGGGACCTCTTTGGTTTCCACTAAACATTTCTTCTGGAAGAAGCCCCCAACCAGAAGAAGACACAGCTTCTTCATGGGAATAAAAAGCCAACAGGCTTTTGAAAAATAGCCATACATGTCGCCTTCTATGTTGACATGACTCATGATTCACATCCCCTGAAATGGGTTGATAGTGAAGGTGATGATTCCTAAGACCTTGCATCCACGTTTCCTCCCTTCTCCATTTCACCTTGCAGGAGTAAAGATCTAAGGTGGCCTTGTGTGTGTTTGTGTGTGTGTGTGTGTGTTTACTTTCCTTCTGTTCCCAGCTGCCCCCCAAAACCAGAACTGGGGTAAGGGAGAAAATGAGGCCATGTGGTACGTTCTTTGTCCTCTTCCATGCCACCACAAAGTCAAGGAAGTTTCAGGACTGGGCAAACACCCCTTCTCCTAAGGGGTATTTTTTTATCCTTTTTTAAAAAAATGAAGACAGCCACCCCCATCCCAGAAATGAATAAAGCCCCACAATGGGGGGAGGGAGGGGGCGAAAAGGGAAGGAGAAGAGAGGAGAGGAGGGGAAAAGTCGGGGGATGGGTGGATTGGGAAGGAAGGAGGGAAGGAAGGAAAAGCAAATGGAAATGAGTGAGACAAAAAAAAAAGCAAAGAGAACAAGAAACGAGAACAAGAGGGGGAAAAAGAAGTCATATTTTCCTTGATAAAAATGCACAAAAGGGAAGATGAACTTTGTTCTTTTTCTCTTTCTCCTCTCCTCTCTTTTGCTGCTTTTCGCCTCGCAGCACGCCAGCCTAAGCTGAGAGCTGTAATGTCATTAAATTGCAAATGCTTTTTCATTTCCGACACACACTGTTTACTTATCTGGCAAAAACATATGTTGGAAGGAATCCGTTAAATTCTGCCCATAGCCTTGGGTAAAAGTGCAATGGAAACGGACCCAGGGAGCGTCCTCTTTCTTCTCCTTTTAGCACTTCCCTTATCTACAAGCCTGCTTCGCAGCAAACTGGCTAGTTCAATGAAAAATGAAGATACAGCCGGAGATTACAGAAGAACAGTGAGCAAAAAATTCCTGGAGAGAGGGTCACTTCATTGCAAATGATTTCACTTCTCTAGATCTGCATAAATTACTATTTTTAAGGCATCTCCAAAGTCTGTATATTTTTCTCACTCTGTCAAACATTTAATTTCACGCCCCGTGTTCTGAATATGCTAAAATGCATATCTCTGATGCACCTTTAAGCCAGAAAAACGAATGCAAAATTGAAGATAAAATGATGCGATTTGCACTACAAGCCTATTACTTGAGGTATTTACATATAGTTTACCTCTGCAGTTCTGAGAATGTTTTGTGTTTTTTTTTTTTTTGAAAAAAAAATCGGGATTAAACTCATATAAATATGTATAAATCTTTGTTTAGAAAATAGATTTTGCAGCTGTCTTGTCAAAAAGTTCTTTTAAGATTCTGGGGAAAAATTTCCTTTCAGCGTTAACTGAGAAAAAGAAGAAGAAGAAGAAGAAGAAAGGAAATTGGAACAGCCCTCTTTGGCAAGAAAACACGAACGTTTCCCCTAATATTCGCCTTCCCTCTCCCCTCCTCACCCCCAAATTAACCCGGTTTCCTTTCTCCCCTGCCTTCCACTTTCCTTCCTTCCTAAAGTCATTTGGATTCTGTCTTCCCACCCGATCGCAGCTGCGTGGATCCGGTTTGGGAGTCCCCGAAACGAGAATTAAAAATATATATATTTCCCCTCGTGGGAACGCTGCGCAGAGTTTGAGCGGGAAATTCCTGAGGGGGAAAAATGCGGGAGTCTAAGCGCCGCCGCCGGGATCCGACTAGTGGCCCTCGAAGGGGGCTTCTCTTTAAGGGCGCTTGAGATCCGGAGCCTTGTCCTGGTTGATTTCTTTCTTTATTTCATAACGGAGCAGAAGGATTTCGCCAGGCGTTGCTGCCCTCCCCCTCCTACCCCACACACCCCTCCGGCCCCGCGGAAAGAAACTCGCGCCGCATTTGCGATCGGGGATGAGGCGGCCGGCCTTTTGCTGGCCTCGGATCATGCGGCTGAAACAGTCCTAGAAGAGAAGCTGCCCCTTCAAGGACTAAAGAAAAGACGGGGGTGGGGAGGGGGTGTCTTTGGCCACGGGTGGGGCGGTGGGGGGGGGTTAAGAGGGAGGAGAGTGGGCTGCAAAGCCGGGTTTGCGGGCTCTCAGGAGGCCCGTTTGAAAAAAGAGGCAACCAGAAACTCCAAAGCCCCTTCCAAAAATTCACGCTTTCTCCCACCCTCCTGGGTTTTTTTTCCAGTGTCAGTGAAAATATACACAAACCAGGTGCCACGCATTAAATGACATGGACTTTGAAAGGCTCTGTGTGTGTGTGTGTGTGTGTGTGTGTGTGTGTGTGTGTGTGTGTAAGACTGAGACATAAACTTATGTTTGGATATAAGGCAAACTTACAGAGTGAGTGTGGTACGTGGACATGAACAAATGTACATAGAATAAAGTTACATGAAATACCCCATTTAAATATATAGATATATATTTATGGGACAGTTTCAGAACCATTCAGCCCCATTTTCTTATTGGTCCTGCATCCTTTAGGAAAAAAAGAAAATTGCAACATTTCCAAAAATGGTTTCAGTTTAAATTATTTGTATAGTATAGTTAGACATAATAAATGATAAAACAATTATTTCATTGTTAGTCTCTCTTGAGAGAGACGCTGACTCCAAATATGCATATTCAAAGAGAGAGAGAGAAAACCACACACAGAGAGAGAGAGAGAGAGAGAGAGAGAGAGAGACTTTTATTACAAGGCTGCCTTCTGCAAATCTCTAGAACCTGGTGTCTTAACCATCTTTTTACTCTGTCCTTTCTGAAACAAATGGTTTAGCACAATTTGAGAAATGCGTACTTCGCATCTGTATTAAAAGCTCCAAGGTTATGTGGCCATCCACAGGCTTTTTGTTCTTTTCCTATGGAAATGTGATGACATTTCAACATATTTGGATGTGTGGTTCAGGCAAGAAGAGAAGAGAAAACAGGTAGGGAAGGAGATCTTGTGGAATCCTTTCTAACTCAGTAAATCAGCATTAGCCCTAGGAAATGTCTGCATTTGTTCTGCATTGCACAGCAATGGTGTGTGTATGTGTGTGTGTGTGTGTGTGTGTGTGTTTTTTCTGCTGTCCTTTTCTACTGTATCTTGGGTGTAAGATGTAGGTAGCCCAGAGCAGGCTGCCATCCTGGGAATTGTGTCTGAGGAGAGACATCCTCATTTCCAACTTGGATTTTCATTTGTCTGCTTCTTCCTCTTCATTTATTTTACCTCCTTTTTGTTCACCCCCCCCACCAGAGTTATCGTGCTCATAGACTGACAGACAGACAGAGTCCCAAGCTTTTTGCATACTTTCTTTCCAACACTTTCTTGGATTGGGGAAAAAAATTAAAAGGCCTGTGGTGGGAAGAGCTGTGACAATAAGTATATCTGCATTGTCCAGTTCAATCAGCACACTACTTTTGCACCATGCGACGCTGGTATGAAAAGGTGATGCTGGAATGCTGTGTAAACACAGAATATTGCATCTGTCCATCCTGGTAATATCACTAAAAATAAATACTGTATAGACTTGCAGGGGTCTTCAAACTTGACAGCTTTAAGACTTGTGGACTTCAACTCCCAGAATTCCTCCTCCAGTCATGTTACCTCAGGAATTCTGGGAGTTGAAGTCCACAAGTCTTAAACTGACCAAGTTTGAAGACCCTTGGTATAGAGTAATGTTACTCGACTGTATAGAGTTAACAGGATGTGAAGGCCCATCCTCACATCCCATGAACTGCATCATGAAAGCATCTTCTTGACATTGCCTTCATCCCATCCCCAGCCCATATGGAGTTGGGCCAAGCCGTTTTCTCTTCTCCCAAGTCCTGCCAAATGGACCAGCTGGGATGCTGGAGATGACCCAGTCAGGAGCTGGGATGGAGGCTACCTGAGGCTGCTGTTGAAAATGAAACTGTCAGGGCTCCACCAGTTACCCCCCATTTAAATCATTAGTCTCTAGCCGAACTTCCAAAACTTAAAGAAGATTTATTAGGAGTAAACATGCCAGCGCTACCTGGGTGTGGCTGACTCTGAGGCACATCATTCATTGCCACCCTTGACCCTGGTTTTCCTCCACCCCCTGGGTGTATCATAATTCATATTCTCCAGTTAGAATTTTGCACAGCAGAAACTTCGGTCACCTAGAAGCTATCTTTGAAAACATTTATGGAATGCAAGCTGCCCACTGCTCCCCCCCTCTCTTTCTGTTGGCAACTCTAAGGAAAAACATAGAAATATTGTATGAGTTGACAGAAGCCCTGTTTCTAACCACTAGGTACTGTGCTCCACGGGGAACTTCCTTGGGTTGCAGGGCTGGGCTACTGGCTTCGATACAGGGATTCTGCGGGAGGTAATGCACCATTCCAGATATGATGCACTTAACAATATGGGCTTAATATTATTCTGGAAGAGTGCCAGACCTGTTTTAAACACTTTCAGCCCTTGTGCTCCAGTGACTTGTAAACTGAGTTATTTCTTGAAACAGGATTAGCCAATTTTTGGCAGAGCACTGGATCTATACCTATAGAATTGGCCAAGAATGATAGACTTGAAGTTCATATTGAATTTGATTTATGGTAGGAAAAAATGTTTCAAAACCATAGTTGTTACCTTAAGAGGCAAACTCTGTTTTTATGTCAAATTTCTTTTTATGATCATCTTATTTACAAAGCAAGGGTAACAGTCTAGTAAATAAAAGTGTTGGTAAGTGGAGATTTTGTCATGTTATAGAAAATATGCAATTCTTTTCTATTTTATCTCCCTTGGTGCCAAATTCCCTTAATCCTGAGTAGGAGTAGTATAATCTTCTGGCCAGGATTATGGGAGGTGTCTCCAGTATGCTTTCCAGGTTTGGAAGACCAAATTAGAAAAAAATATGAATGCATTATGCACAATCCTTCATAAATTTAGTTGAGCATTCAGGTTTCCCCTAATTTTGATTTAGAAATGAAAATGGGATTTTATGAGGATACAGAAATATGCAGCTAAAAACTAACGGGTCCAAGGACCCCTAGCATGAAATGAAAATAGATAAACATGAAACTGTACTGATGAAAGGATGCAAATGAGTTTATATTATATTGTCAGCCGATGGTCAGAATTTATCTGACAGATGAATATCTAGGCAATCAGCAAGGGCATTATTTAAATTGCAATAGGATTTAGCATTATTATTTTATATTCTTTTGATTGTGCTGACTTGCTACCCCCTTGCAATTTATTATGTTTGGGGGGGGTACAAGACCCTCTATCAACATTTTCAAGAGGAAACAGGAAAAAGTTGTGTTATGTGTGTATATGTATGATTACTGTACATTGTTTAGCCTATCGTTATAAAGTGAGCAGGAATGCTAGAAAAGCAGACAGGTTCTACAAGTGCATATGAACATCAGTGAGGTGAGCTTAGCGAATGAATATTGAAGTGGCTAGAAAGCCAGTTGTGTATTTCTGAAAACTATAATGTCTTGACTGTTTTTTTAAAGAAAGTATTTGCTTGGGAAAGGTAGCTGCCTATTTGTCTTTGTAAATCATCTCAAATAATACTTAAAATATTTTAAAGTGCAATTCCATTTTGGAATGTATTGGTAGAAGTTTTCTATTTATATCACAGGAAGCATTACTTTCATTCTATTTTATTCAGGCCATATTTGAACCTGAGTAACAGCACCTTTTAAAGGAGGATATAGAAAAAACAATCTTTGCACCAAAAAGGAATGGTCAGGATGACAAAAGGATGGCCCTATACGGAATAGCTAAACAACTGGGAGGGGAGAATGGTGGAGAGTCATCTTCAAATATCTGAGTGATCTTCATGCAGAATATGAACGACAGGGCTCAGTGACTGGATGAAAGTGCAGAAAAGGTGATGTCAGGTAAATGTTAAGATAAATGTTTGACCAGAATATGTAAGCTAATATTTTGGTTAAGCAGGTTGTTTCAGGGTTAGGGTAAAGATAAGTTCTCCTTAAAGGAGACATTTAAACAGAGACCAGCCAGTCACCATTTAGAGTAGGGGTCCCCATCCCTAACCCCTGGTCCGCGGACTGGCACTAGTCCACAGCATGCCAAAAACTGGGCCACGCAAACAAGTGAAGCCCCATCTGTGGGATGCATCTGTGGGATACATATCGATTTTACAGAAGACAATGTTGAAAAAGCACTACGCAATCTAAAACCATCTCTATCTATTGGACCGGACGGAATATGTGCCTACTTCTTAAAAAAGCTACCCACTGCCATAGCAGAACCTCTAAACATAACCTTTGAAAAATCTTTCAGGACCAGCTCCTTGCCAAAACTACGGTCACAAGCCACGGTCATCCGCATCTTCAAAAAGGGAGACCCCAGCCTAGTTGAAAATTACAGACCAATCTCTTTATGCTGCGTCACCTGTAAAGTCATGGAATCAATTATTAACCAATCCATCATCCTCCACTTAGAGACAAACCTACTCTCCAATAAATAATTTGGTTTCAGAAAAAAAACTATCCTGTAATCTGCAACTCTTACACTGCAAAAACATATGGACGACACAACTCGATCAGGGCAAAGCAACAGATGCAATCTACATAGACTTCTGTAAAGCCTTTGATTCAGTAGTACACAACAAACTACTCCTAAAACTAAATTCTTATGGTATCTCTGGACACCTGCATAACTGGATAGAAGCATTCCTGTCAAACAGACAACAAATGGTCAAAATTGGGAATGTCCTATCAAATTCTGTACCTGTCAATAGTGGTGTCCCCCAAGGCAGTGTTCTAGGACCAACTCTCTTCATACTCTACATAAATGACCTCTGTGATCATATTAAGAGCAACTGCGTTCTCTTCGCTGATGATGTAAAGCTGTTCAATACCACAGACAATACTGCTACCCTTCAAAAAGACCGCGACTATGTATCAGAATGGTGAAACAAATGGCAACTTCAAATCTCAACAAATAAATGCTCTGTCTTACATACTGGCAAAAAAAATCAGAAAATAAAATACAGGCTGAATAGTCAAGACCTTGTTGATGATCCAAGCTCTGTAAAGGACCTTGGAATACTCACCTCTAATGATCTAAGTGCTAGAGCCCACTGCAACTACATAGCCAAAACGGCATTAAGAGTTGTTAACCTAATCCTACGTAGCTTTTTCTCTGGTAATATCACACTACTAACTAAAGCATACAAAACATTTGTTAGACCAATACTCGAATACAGCTCATCAGTCTGGAACCCACATTATGTATCTGATATTAGCACAGTTGAGAAAGTCCAGAAATATTTCACAAGAAGAGTTCTCCACTCCTCTACTCGTTGTAGAATACTTTATGCCACCAGACTTGAAATTCTAGATCTAGAAAACCTTGAATTACGCCTGATCTAAGTATGGTATATAAAATCATACATTGCAATGACTTACCTGTCAATGAATACTTTATCTTCAACCATAACAACACAAGAGCACACAATAGATACAAACTCAAGGTTAACTGCACCAAACTTGATTGCAGGAAATACGACTTCAGCAACAGAGTTGTCAGTGTCTGGAATACTCTACCTGACTCTGTGGTTTCTTCCCCAAACCCCAAAAACTTTAACCTTAGACTGTCTACTATTGACCTCACCCCTTTCCTAAGAGGTCTGTAGGGGGCGTACATAAGCGCACCAACATGCCTACCATTCCTGTCCTATTGTTTCTTTTATTTTTCTTATATGTACCCATTTCATGTATTCATAACTATGTATATAGTTATACCTATTATCTTGTAAGCGATTGACAAATCAAAATAAATTAAAAATAAATTAAAAAGCACATGAAACCACATCCCCTCCAGCCCATGGAAAAACTCTCCACAGAACTGTTGCCCAAAAAGTTGGGAGACGCTGATTTAGAGGGACTGATTCATACAACCCTCACCCCCCAATATCTTTGTGCTAGTTTGTGCTCATTTAGAGCCAAAGATCTGACTCTGCTCCCAGCCTTTGTTAGAGGGTTTGTGGAGGTGAGTAATGTCCTGATTTGTTTAAAAGTAGAATAGAATAGAATTCTTTATTGGCCAAGTGTGATTGGACACACAAGGAATTTGTCTTGTAATTGTTGTCTTTTCCAGCCTACTGATGATTTTTGACTCTTTTTCTTGTCGTATTTTGTAAGCTCAGTCATAACAAACTGGCGTGTCTACAATCTTAGCATCATAAGACTAGATCTTAGCATCATCACACTAGAAGAAACTATTTGCCTCAGAATTTCCCAACTTTGAGAACTTTCAGATGTGTGGACTTCAACTGGGGTTATGTGAGCTATGTACACAGCTCAAAGTCCTCTGATTTGGACCATCATATTCAATTCTCTTGAGTGCAGGAAGACAAACAAAAGCACCCAATCTACTGCTGCTCAGCCTTAATTTGATGCATTCAGTGAAAGGGAGGTCAGAATTCCATCTGTAACTCACTGCACAACAGAGCTACTATCACTGTTAAGAATATTATCCTAAGATCAGTATTTAGCCTGCTCTGAATTTTGCAAGTACTATTGCCAAGTCAAATAACTTTCAACCATTTGGTGGTTTTCCTAAGTAAAGAGCTTTGAATATGTTTCCTCTAAAATGCATTGTTATTCCCCCCCCCCCCCGTCATTTCTCTAACTACTGAAATCTTCATGAATTCTCTTTTCTCCCCACGAAAACGAATGATCTCATCCAATAGTGCAGATCTGCTAGCTAAAGCATTCCTTTCTCCCCATCACGAATAAAAAATCTTGAAGAAAATTGAATCCTGTTGTACTTTAGCCAGCTTGCCCTCCTAACGAGAGGAAGAACTCTGGATGAATATCGTTCGTTTTCAAGCCAACTGTTGGCCCAGTTAAAAATCTTGCCATCCTGTCCTCCCTTAACTAGCTTGTTAATTAGAGTAGTAGTGGGCATTTTGTCAGATGATATAGACTGCAGATCCTATGTTGGCTGATGAGTTGATCTCTAAAGTCCCTTTCAGCTCTACAGTACTGTGATTATGGCAACGTCAGCTATGAATGCCAACCAAGTAATATGCAGGGATCATAATCATTTTATCACTGAGCATGTGGATTGGGGCTGCTGGGAACTGAAAAGCGACAACCTCTGGAAGACAGAAGTTAGGACACTTGTACAAAACTGGTGTGTGTGTGTGTGTGTGTGTGTGTGTGTGTGTGTGTGCATCTAACTATCCTTAAAACTAATAGAAACCCAGAAACTGAAATCATTCCGTTCTATCTTAAGCCACCCAAGTGTTTCACTGCTCATACTTACACTTCCCGACTTTAGATTAAATCCAATCTCGCTCCTACCCTTATCTCACAGCTATTTTATCTGAATATATTTATTTAAAAAGTCACCCACTGACCTCCCCTATTTTGGGCTGCTTTTGCTGCCTATCACCCCAATCCATATTTGAGCTCAGTGACTGCTTGGTGGCGAACCATGAGTTTCAGAAAAACGATTGTAATATAGGCACAGCAGGCAGCATTCAAAGTAACATATATCGTTCCCATTTTTATTACTTTAAAAAGACCTAAAGCAGTAAAATCATGTAACTGACTAATCACTTGCCAATTTTTCTCTTTTTTAATCTAATATATATTAATTTATTACCCTGCCAAAATGCAAATGAAATTGGTCTGCTTCCAAACTCCCTTCCATTGCAGACCAATTTAAGGATAAAACATTTTTTCCTAGTAAAAACATTCCCTCTTGCCTGTTTGAATGCTGTTTTACAAGTTTCAGCCTGAAGGAATTGTGTGTGTGTGTATATATTGACCCATCTTTGACTGCCATATATATATATATATATATATGGATCTTTGGTTATTCGGGTTTTCTCCCGCGTAAGATTGGAAGTATCTAGGCAATGTTTCGATGAAGTCTCATTCATCATCTTCAGGCTTCTGTCTTCATCTCTGTGCTTCTCAGAGTGATGTGAGCTTGCAGCTGCTTCTTCCTTGTTGTTGTTGTTGTTAGAGAGATGAAAAAGGCTGCCCTGCCCTTCCACATTCTTGCTCCTGCTCTGAAGTCAACAAAGGATCTCCTGATCTCTTGACTTCAGAGCAGGAGCAAGAATGTGGAAGGGCAGGGCAGCCTTTTTCATCTCTCTAACAACAACAACAACAGGAAGAAGCAGCTGCAAGCTCACATCACTCTGAGAAGCACAGAGATGAAGACAGAAGCCTGAAGATGATGAATGAGACTTCATCGAAACGCGCTCAGATACTTCCAATCTTACACGGAGAAAACCCGAATAACCAAAGATCCACATACAAATACCGAGAACCTCAGAAAACTAATATATATATATATATATATATATATATATATATATGTATGTATGTATGTATGTATATATATATGTATACATTTATATATGTATCTATCTATCTATCTATCTATCTATCTATCTATCTATCTATCTAGATATGGATATGGATATGATAAATGTAAATGTAAATGTATGTATGTATGTGTGTATGTATGTATGTATATGTATATATGTATATATGTATATATGTATATATGATGTATATATATATATATATATATATATATATATATATATATATATATATATATATATATATATATATATATATATATATATATATATATATATATATATATATATATGGATCTTTGGTTATTCGGGTTTTCTCCCGCGTAAGATTGGAAGTATCTAGGCAACGTTTCGATGAAGTCTCATTCATCATCTTCAGGCTTCTGTCTTCAGCCTCTGTGCTTCTCAGAGTGATGTGAGCTTGCAGCTGCTTCTTCCTTTTAACTGCTAGTGGGGGTGTGACTTGATTGGGTGGGGGCTTGGCTGTGTTCTGATTGGGTGGGGGTGTGTTCTCATTGGTTGGGGGTTTGGCTGTTTTCTGATTGGTTGGGGGTTGGCCATGTTCTGATTGGCTGGAGGTGTGTTCTGTTCAGGTGGGGGCTTGGTTGTGCTCAGGTTGGTCTTAGTTACTGGGGGATTTGAGCTGATGAGCTGTGATCTTGCTGTTTGGCTTCGAGTTCGTGGTCGTGCTGCATCTTCATGGTGGGGGTCAGTTCGCTTCATGTATGGCTCAGAGGGGTTTGAAGTGGGTAGTGATGCAGCTGCAGTGCGGCTTCTGGTCTGTGGTCGTGTCTCATCTTCTGTGTGGGTGTGAGTCTGCTTTTTACGTGGAAGTGTGGTGGTGGCATCTTGTGTGGCCCTTGTGGGTGTGGGTCTGGTGTCATTCATCATGTTAGGTACTCGTCTGTTCATGAGGGCGGGTTTCCAAATGGCTGGTAAGCGGGAGGTGTCATCTCTTTTATTCATGCTGTGTGGGCGTTTTTCTATCTCTATGGCTTCTCTGATTATTCTGTTGTTGAAGTGTTCGGTTTTGGCGATAGTTCTGGTATTTTTAAAGTCAATCTCATGTCCTGTGGCTTTGAGGTGTT
This sequence comes from Notechis scutatus, assembly GCF_049901735.1. Lineage (NCBI taxonomy): Eukaryota > Metazoa > Chordata > Lepidosauria > Squamata > Elapidae > Notechis > Notechis scutatus. Next base: position 93,952,606 of record NC_142013.1, read on the forward strand.
GGACCAGGGAAGAGGTCGGTTCTTCTTTTTCGATTGAGTTCTTATGTTCTTCAACGCGTGCACTTATTCTTCTGTTAGTTTGTCCAATGTATGTGGTGGGGCAGGCGGTGCAAGGGATTTCGTATACTCCTTGGTTTTCTAACTCGATTTTGTCTTTAGGGTTTCTTAGGATGGTGGATATTTTTCTGTTTGTGCAGAATGCTGTTTTAATGTTGTGTTTTTGGAGGATCTTGCTGATTTTGTCTGTAGTGCCTTTTATATATGGGAGGAGGGCTTTGCCGTTCTCTTGTTCTCTGTCTTGGATTTTGGTTGGGGTTTCTTTTTGGATTAGGTGGGTAATCTTCTTTCTTTGGAATCCATTGGCTGTTAGTACGTTGGTGAGAGTGTTTAGTTCGGTTTTTAGGTGTTGTTCATCAGCTAAGCATTTTGTTCTGGAGATGAGTGTCTCAGCTATGGAATTGATCTGTGCTGGGTGGTGGTGTGAGAGTGCATGTAGATAGCGGTTTGTATGTGTTTTCTTCTGTCCTAGGGAGCCATTGGGCTTTTTGTATACAAAGACATCTAGGAAGGGAAGTTTGCGGCTTTGCTCCGCATTTGGAAGGCTTCTCACTGGGTGGTCGAATGCATCAAGAAAGACACCAACGCAAGTTCTATCTTGGGTGAGCTGCCCCGATCAGAGTTGGGGGAACTCCTTTTATTAGGAACATACAAAAGGGGTGAGTTTCATCCAATCATTATGTTACATGCGTAGGAATGTTAGTGGATGCATGGCATCTCCCAATTGCAATGCCATGGTAAATTTAAACTAGCAAACCAAACTGCATTTCAGTTAACTGCCCTTGTGACGTGTTTTATGGCCTTGTTCCTGGTGTCTGCTTTCAGCCTACGTGAGGCCTGGCATGTACTGGAACTATTGAGGTTGCTCATGTGAGGCTTGGCACACAATGGAATTGGCCCATTACAGCATCTTCTCTGTTTTAGTTTTATATGGAGGAAATTCTTCTGGATCTTCATCACTACCCATGCAAAAACTTGTGCGAGCGCACGCATCAGGGTCTTCTGAGGGTATGACTTTGTACAGAGGTTCTTTTTCCCAGAGGGCATTAACCTGTGCAATGGCGCGCTTTTCAGCTAATAAAGACAGACTATTGGAGATGGTACGAACAAATATTGGTAACACACATGGAAGAATAACGCATCCTGCAGCAATCATACCTATGAGAGCTACTATGGCTTGTAATCCTGGTAGTTTTGGGAACCAAGAACTAAAAATATTCTTAAAATCAATACCTTGCCATACTTGATTAGGATTGTAGGTTAATTGTCGCATCTCAGTTGTTAATTGTGCTACTACTTTGCCAACTTTGTCAATTTGAAGACAACAGTTCGTAAGATTGAACCTACCACATACCCCTCCTTCTTTGGCTAGTATGTAGTCTAAGGCTAAACGATTTTGGTATACAGCTGTGCGTAATTTGTCCGTAGCAGTCGCTAGAGTGTTTAGAGCCTTGTCTATACGTTGTCCTGCTAAATCTAAAACAGCTTGTAAACGCATAATTCTATTAATCATGTATATGGGGGTTCTGTACCCCAGGAGCCGTCTTGGGCCCAACTAGCAATGCTGAAGGTGCAGACGATTCTTTCTGAGGTCCAGGTGTCCCCTTCATATTCTGATTGACAGGGAAACCTGCAAAGGTATTATCGGTGTCTCTTTTCGGGATAATGTATCATACACAGGGATGCCCAGTTCTTGCTTGATGGAGATCGGTAGGAGGAAAAAGGAAGGTCTTATCCACCCCAATACACATGACCCTTGCCAATCTGCTGGAAGGGACAGATAGGCTAGGTTACCACAAATCCAATACATGTTATTTGGAGCTGTCCAAATTTGAGAGGATGTTGTGTCATAGAGATAAGGTAGGAGGGAGGTGTTGAATTTGGCAGGTGTGGTGGTAGCATTGTCAGGTGCTGTCCAAGTCTGGTAGGAGTTATCCCATGTACCTAAGCAAAGGAGGTGTCCTACTGGAGTGGATCCATTTCGGGAAAAACAGTTTCTACCAATTAAGTTAGTGGTAATTGTCCAGATAAGTGGATCGGAAGCTATTCTAGCTGTTATGTTTCCTACAGAAGACATGTTATTAAACAGAGATGGCGAGGCTTCTAAGGCTTGCCACGGCCATTGTTCTCCTGTGGTGGTTCCCCACAGACAAAACAATTGGTTACTGCAAGTTGTTTTGCAATTTTTTCTGCCATATCCATGAACAAGTTTTTTGCAATAATGCTGGTATCAGGGGCTTTTTCTAATTTCCTTAAATTATTATATACTGACCAGCCTAGTGATGTTTCCTTGCCTTCATAAATTATTTCAGTTTTTATGGTAATGTAAGTATTTGGGTCTATTCCTGTGCCATCAATCCCTATACCATAAGTTTCCAAGGCAGGGTGTTGCCTGGAGATAGTGATTTCTACCTTATTGTCTGTGGTAGACCCTGATATTCGTTTGAAATGTGACAGATGATTGCAACCTGAGTACCCTCCCCCGGTATAATCACAGACACAAGACCAACCCGAGCACTCAACGGAACCTCCACAAGGGGTCCAGTGGTTGGGGTTCCCCAAGGCCCAGTTAATGGGTGTATGACACAAGTATTTATGATTGTGGGCGTACGTTGATTTCCAGTCATCCGACCCGCATGAATGTCCCCCTGGTTTAGAACAAGCAACACAAACATCAAAGATTAAAACAATTGGGTTAGTACCGTCCTTGAGCACGGTGGTGTGGTTTAGGTAATAAAGTTTTCCTTCCCCCTCAGGATCGGATCTGCCAGAGGTTTTTGGAAGTCCCGCCCATAAGGTGACGTTGAGATGTACAGCTGCCTTGGGATCGTAGCAAATGGTTTTTGAGTTCATTTTGCATAAATGGTACATGGTCCCATTGTTTTGGCAAGTTTTTCCTGTAGGAAGGCACTTCTGCGGTTGTTGGGTATGGTAGATGAGAGTTAGTTGAGTGGAGCCTGCCTGCGTGGTTTTGGTCAGGCAGGGGGTGCAACCATCTGATGCGTTGGCAGAGTTCTGCGATCTCTTAATCCGATGTAGAAAAGGGGTGGCCTGAGCATAAATGTCAGGCTGACTTGCGAATTGTCTGTGATAATGACGAGGTGAACGGGGTCTAAGGACTGTCCAGGATTCATAAATGTTGCTTATGGAATCATAGAGGCGTCGACCGGAACAATAATAGGTGGTGGCAGTGGGGCGAAGCATGAGGAGTGTAGTTCGAGGGGATGTTCAAAAGTGTTGATCTGGAAGGAAGCATTGCTGGAGATGTGGGGCCACGGCTTAGGGAGTGTTGACCATCTGAGGTAGGGGGGAAAGATGTCCCCAGATGCGGTGCAGGTCAGCAGGAGGGGAGTACCTGGCGTGAAGTATGTCACTCGAGATGGAATGGAGACCTTGGAGGCATGTGCAGCAAGAAGGAGGAAGAGGGTCGGCAAGGCAACGGGACGAATCATGTTGATATGTCTGCAGGTGGTGACTTTTCTACCTTGGGGTGGTATGGTCTGATATGCCGTCCAGGAACCCACAGGACACGATCTGGAAGCTGGATGGCTGCGTAGCACGACCCCAGGTGAGGAGAGCAGCAGGACCCTTCCAAGTAGGGTCTGGCAGTTGGCGGTAGTATACCTGTGGTTTGGGAGAATCAGGGAGGGGGAGGAAAAATGTCGCTCCGCTGCTGTCATAGCAGGGGTGCCTGAGAGATTGAGGAAGTTGAGAGTATAAAGACAGAGATTAAGGGCGTCTTGCATCGCCGGGAGGCTAGGGGTTCTTTTCCTTTTGATCAAATGTTGTTCTAACGCTGTTTTTAGCGTTAAGTTGGCTCTCTCTGCCAGGGCTTGTCCCTGGCTGTTATAAGGAATCCCAAATTTGTGGGTAATTTGCCACTTAGCGCAAAATTCTGACATGGCTGTGCTAGTGTATGCAGGACCATTATCTGTTTTTATTTCATTTGGGCGTCCCAACGATGCAAAAGTGCGAATGCAATGATTGATGACATGTTTGGAGGCTTCTCCTCTTTGCGGAGTCGCCATTATGAACCCTGAATAAGCATCAATTGTAACATGCAGATACTTCCAGGGGGCAAATGAAGGAAATTGAGTAACATCCATCTGCCATATTTCACAGGCTTTCAACCTGCGGGGATTTACCCCTAAGGGAATAGAATGGGCTTGTTGACTACAGGTGGGGCACTGCTGTCTAATGGCTGAGGCTTCGGCCATAGTGAGGTTGAAATGTTTCATGAGAGCTTTGGTGTTTTGATGGAAATAAGAATGACTCTCCCAAGGAGTCAATGTGTGTGATGTCATGATGCCTGCAGCCGCTTGATCAGCCATATCATTGCCTTCCTGGAGGATTTCTGGGAAGGGTTGGTGGCTACGAATGTGTGCTACAAAGAAAGGATGTTGACGCTGTGCAACAAGGTGTTGTAATGTAACAAAAAGAGAGAGGAGGTTTTTATCAATAGCAGGAGAGAGGTAAGAGTCATGAATAGTAGAGACTATTTGAGTAACATATAAGCTGTCTAAAATCAAGTTGATGGGTTCGTTAAAATTCTGGAAGACTAATATGGTTGCAGCAAGTTCAGCCCTTTGTGGTGATGTCTGCACAGGGGTGGTTTTAGTGTGCCACACCCCATTCCTTTGCCAAGCGCATGCCCCTCGTTCCCTACTGCCATCAGCAAAAATAGTCAAGGCGTTGACCAGAGGCCTTTTGCTGATGGGAGAGGAGAAGGAAATGGGTATTGTCCGAATGATTTGAAAACGTGGATCAGCGGGCGGGTGGCAAGAAACTAGTCCAGGCCAGTCAGCTAAAGCAAACTGGATTTCTTGGGAGTTCTGGAATAGAGGTTCCCATATTTGCAGTGAAAAAGGGATGAAAAGTGTGGAGACATCTATTCCCATAAGTAATTTTGCACGACTCCTACCTTTTATGATCAATTGAGCCAATTGAGCTGATTTGGAAGTGATGGAGCATCGTGGCGTATGGGAAAGATGGATCCACTCTATGATGTGGAGTTTTTGGTCCTTTTGAGTTACTGCCGCGGTCATAAGCCTCGGGGTGGCCAAAATGACCATATCTAAAGGAGTATTGGCAGCAGCTCTGTCTACCCATATTTTTCGGATATTCTCTTCTTTGAGAGTTATTGCTTGAAGCTGATGTTGCTGCAAGGATATTATGTCAGCAGGCTTTTTCCCCCAGGTTAGGGCTTCAAACAATGCAGAAAAATATCAGTGGTTAAAGACAGGAAAGGTCGGGCCCAGTTAATGGTACCCAGATATTGCTGAAGTTGAACCAAGGTGGGTTGAGAAGACAGAGACAAAGAGGGAAGTGAAGGATAGGCAGTAGCAGAAAGCATTCTATAGCCCAGATATGCATATGGAGTTAGTACTTCGGTGAAATCAATCTGTGTTCTCTGGAAAGGCCAGCCCACTAGGGGTTGCCCTCCCATTTCTTTTTTCCTTGCTGCTTTCTTGTTTACTTTCAAACATATAGTCCGAGAGGGAAGCCCCCCCTCGGGCAGATAGAGGCTGCAGAATCCTCTTGCAATCCTCATTTGCATTTTCAACAGCCAGTTTTAACAGAAGCTTCTTCATTTGAGATTTGCCTATGAATGGCTTTCTGAAGCTCCTCTATGAACGCATCAACGGGACAGAGAGAGAGCTCCTCTAGAGTAAGAGAGCCTTCTCTGCGTCCCTGCACCATGGCTTGTGCGATTGCTCCCATGGGTGTTTGATCCTCCGCTGAATTTGAGTTAGGAGGATTTATGGGTTTAGAAGCTGTGGGGGAGGAAGCTTCTAACAGGAAAGCGTCCTTTGTTTTGGTTTCAGCTGTATAGGGAGGAGGACCTGGGGGGGCTTTGGTCAGCGCTGAGCCATGGATTGTTAAGCATTCCATGACTGTCCTCCACGTGGTCAGAATTTTTGGCAGAGCCCTGGGGTTATCATGAAAATAATCACCCAAACGTTGCCATGTGGAGACTTTCAAGGACCCTTTCTCCGGATAAGCCGGATATTGTGTGTAAATGTAAGTCAAAAGGGTGATAAGGTCCTTTTTTGTTGGAACCGGGAGCTTTTTGCCCTGATTCCTAAGAATACGAATTGAACTCTTCGTTAATTCTCCTAATTCCTGCAAATGTGCCATCTGCTCTTTGGAGAATTTTCCGCCCATACTCACCTGAAGGGAGGATGTCTTCTTTGCTGAAGATTCCTGGGGAGGGATCCGTGACACAAGACGGCGTCCCTGAGTTGCAACTGGCTCGTCCAGCCGGGTGAGATAAGCAGTCGAAAACGCACCCATTTCTTTTAATGGATCACGTCGGGGTCACCAATTGCGGCTTTGCTCCGCATTTGGAAGGCTTCTCACTGGGTGGTCGAATGCATCAAGAAAGACACCAACAACTTCCGGTTTGTCGGCTTCGCGAGCGGCAGGGATTTGCGAAGCTGCGCGATCCCCTGCCGCTAGCAGTTTTTGGGGCTCCACCCAGACGGGTACGGAGCTAGGCTGCCCTGCAGGGGCAGCTGAAGGTAGGGGGATCCGGAGAAGGGTTTGGGGGTGTTGCAGACTCCCTCCCTGGCCGGCAGAACTCCCTTTTCCCAGGACGGTGCAGCGGCGGTCTGTAATGGCCGCCACAAAGAAGCTGGCAGCCGGGTAAGAATGCACAGGAGGAAGTGGAGAAAGTGATTGAGAGGAGAAAGTTTTTCTTGGCTCCTAGGACTCTAAGACATATTTAATAAAATTCCTGAAAAGTATGACTTTCTGAATAATACCTGCCAGAAGAGGAAAAAGCGGCTGTTTGAAGGTGCTGAAAGGATAGCTTTCCCTCTTTTCCTACGGAATAAATAACTGGATATTAAGAAACCTATTTCTTTTAGGTGAAAATTGGTTTTAAGCGATGAGTGGGAAAGAGAGGATTAAAAAGAAAATATTTGTATGCTAAGACTTTGTTGGAGCAGATGCCTTAAGGATTTGAAGACAAGAATATATTGCAATAAGATTTTAAACAGATTTGGACTTTCTTTCTCTTGGATTGATATTACCCCAGAAGGAGAAAGTGAGAACTCTGCCTTGGTTTGGACTGACTGATAACTTTGGGACTGTTTTATTTTTTTTATTTTCTTTGAATATTCTGGTTGTTGTAAGAAGAAAGAAGGGGAAAAGAAAAGAAAAGATTTATAATGGCTCTTTCTGTTGAGGAACTAAGAAAAGAATATGAACAAGCAAAAAAAATGGTAAAGATGGTGTGGAAGAAGCTTTCCTTTTCTTAGAAATGGCACTTACTAATTATCAACAAACATTACAACAGATGAAGACAGCAGAGGAACAAGAAAGAAAGGAAGGAGCCATTTTAATGAATCTCAGAATTTGATCCAGAAAGAAGGAAGAGAGAAAGAAAAGAAAAGAAGAGAAAAGAAGAAAACTAAAGGACTTAAGGACTTAAGATCTAAAAAAACATTTAAGAAAGGGAAAAATAAGGTGCAAAACCAATATGATGATAGTAAACAAAAGGAAAAGGAATACGACAGAGAAGGGAAGCTGGTAAGGCAGAGGCTAGAAGAAGGGGGGTAGAAAGGTTTGTTGGGAGAAGAAAGAAAGGGAAAAGGTGGAGAAAAGCTACAATGTTTTGAAATTAAATGAAAAAAGAATTTTTTTATGGATAATGGATAAAGTATAATTTTTTTTTTTTTTAAAAAAGATTTTGCAAGGTACATAAGATGAGATGGTAGTATTGTAATGACTTAAGAGTTGATAAGAGATTAAAATGTTAAAATGTTTAAAAATGATTGGCTTTAAAACTTAATAATAGGGGAGGTTTAGAATATTGTTTTAATTAAAGAGTTTAATAAGACTATGGTATTGATGTTATTATAAAATTTTTATTATAGTAATTTTTTTTAATATTTGGATTTATTGTCTAATTATGTACTTAATTATGTTGGATGTATTAGTTAGATAGAATGTACCAAGCAAAGTCGGATTGGGTATTAGATATTATTTTAAAGATTAATTTGATTAACTTAGGGGGAGATAGAAAGGCATCATACTCTGATTAATGATTTCAGGAGAAACTTATTTTCTTTTTTTTTTATAAGGAATGAGACAAAGGGATGATAAAAAATGGACAAAAAGATATAAATATAATGATTCAAGCTAAGATGATTAATTAAGATAGAAGTAAGAAGTGTGAAATATGTGGGGAAGTTAATATAGAAGGCTTAGAATGGTAAATAAAATAAGTAATGATATGTAAGATGAGCATGAATATAATTGAAGTCCATGAAGAGAGAGACACCTGGGTCCAAGTTACTTTCCAAAAAGATTTTTTTTATGTTTTGTGTGTTGTGTGTATATGTCTTTTTGGGGGAGAATTAGTTAAAACTTGTAGAAATATAGAATGAGAATAATGGTAACTAAGTCAGAAAGAAACAGATGAAATAATAATAATGATATTGAATAAGAGTAAAGAGAAGTAAAGAGAAATTGAATAAGAGGTTTTGGTATGTTGTATGGAAATGGTTTAAAATAGAATTATAATTTATCTGACTTGTTAAAATTGACAATGAAAAAAGGTTTAAACATGTAATGAATAATGATAATTTGTGTGTTTTAAAAATTAATAAAACTTGTTTTATAAAAAAAAAAAAAAAAGAAAGACACCAACGCAAGTTCTATCTTGGGTGAGCTGCCCCGATCAGAGTTTGGGGAACTCCTTTTATTAGGAACATACAAAAGGGGTGAGTTTCATCCAATCATTATGTTACATGCGTAGGAATGTTAGTGGATGCATGGCATCTCCCAATTGCAATGCCATGGTAAATTTAAACTAGCAAACCAAACTGCATTTCAGTTAACTGCCCTTGTGACGTGTTTTATGGCCTTGTTCCTGGTGTCTGCTTTCAGCCTACGTGAGGCCTGGCATGTACTGGAACTATTGAGGTTGCTCATGTGAGGCTTGGCACACAATGGAATTGGCCCATTACAGCAGAAGTTGATTGTTAGCTTCTGTTTCCATGGTGAATTGTATTTTGGGGTGTAGGCTGTTGAGGTGTGTGAGGAAGTTGTTCAGTTTTTCTTTCCCATGTGGCCAGATTATGAAGGTGTCATCTATGTATCTGAGCGACCACAGACCAGAAGCCGCACTGCAGCTGCATCACTACCCACTTCAAACCCCTCTGAGCCATACATAAAGCGAACTGACCCCCACCATGAAGATGCAGCACGACCACGAACTCGAAGCCAAACAGCAAGATCACAGCTCACCAGCTCAAATCCCCCAGTAACTAAGACCAACCTGAGCACAACCAAGCCCCCACCTGAACAGAACACACCTCCAGCCAATCAGAACATGGCCAACCCCCCAACCAATCAGAACACAGCCAAACCCCAACCAATGAGAACACACCCCCACCCAATCAGAACACAGCCAAGCCCCCACCCAATCAAGTCACACCCCCACTAGCAGTTAAAAGGAAGAAGCAGCTGCAAGCTCACATCACTCTGAGAAGCACAGAGCTGAAGACAGAAGCCTGAAGATGATGAATGAGACTTCATCGAAACGTTGCCTAGATACTTCCAATCTTACGCGGGAGAAAACCCGAATAACCAAAGATCCACATACAAATACCCGCGAGAACCTCAGAAAACAAATATATATATGCCCCATGGACAAGAAAACCTAAACAATTTCCTAACACACCTAAACAGCGCACACCCCAAAATCAAGTTCACCATGGAAACAGAAACAAACAAACAACTACCATTCCTAGATGTACTAATCTACAAAAAAACAGATGGCACACTAGGACACACCATATACCAGAAGAAAACACACACCAACCGCTACCTCAATGCCCAATCCCACCACCACCCAGCACAGATAAACTCCGTGGCTAAAACACTAATTACTAGAACCAAACGCCTGGCAGACAAGACACACATTAAGACTGAACTATGCACCCTGACTAAAATATTGACAGCCAACGGCTTCCACAAAAGCAAAATCACCAACTTGATCCACAAAAACACACTGAGACATAACAGAGACCCAGAAGATGAACAGACCCATGGAACAGCTGTCCTGCCCTACATAAGAGGCACTACAGACAAAATTAGTAAGATACTATACAGACACCACATCAAGACTGCCTTCAAAACAGACAGAAAAATAGCAGCCATCCTCAGAAACCCCAAAGACAAAATTGACCTGGAAAACCAAGGCATATACGAAGTCCCCTGTGCATCATGCCCAGCCACATACATTGGACAGACCAATAGAAGAATAAGCACCCGCCTAGATGAACACAAAAATGCAGTCAAAAAGCTGGAACACACTTCCTCACTAGTCCAACACATGGAAGCCACAGGTCATAGAATCAACTTCAATGGCACCAAAACCCTAGCCACCATAGAAAATCCCAGCCACAGAATCATCAGAGAAGCCATAGAGATTGAAAAAAGACCAGAAAGCATGAACAGAAGAGATGATTCCACCAGGCTGTCAATCATTTGGAAGCCTGCATTCACAAACAAAAAATCTCCACACCACAAGCCAGGCAAACACCTGGGCACAAACAGATCCCCCTGATACCTCCAGCTCAAACACACCCCAACCAGGCACCCAGATGAAACCCAGCTTCTAACTAATGATAGCCGTCCATTTACCCGAAGCCAAGCTGCACTAAAGGCCTCCAATAAAGTAACACAATGTTGCCAGCCAATCAAGATACAAAAGAGCCAAAAAAACAGACAGAAGATATTAGAAGCAGAACACAGCAAACTCCAAGACCAATAAACACAGACCAAGACTCTCAACCAATCAGGATGAAGAAAAAACCATTCTGGCACAGCAATAGGCTGCCCCAAATTTAAATCTGAAACCACTGTAAAAGTCTAACTCACAGACGGACACAATACAGAAGCCTGATGATGGCAGATGAGATTCTGCTGAAACGTTGCTACAACTTTAAAAGCACCACTACTATGACGTGCGGAAAATACCGAACAAAGCTGAATGCCATACATGTAAGTACCATGAAAACTTAAGAATATATATATATATATATATATATATATATATATATATATATATATATATATATATATATATATATATATTTCTTAATTTTTCGCGGGTACTTACATGTATGGTATTCAGCTTTTTGGGTATTTTCCCACGTCATTATACTTGTGCTTTTAAAGTTGTAGCAACGCTTTCGGCAGAATCTCATCTGCCATCATCAGGCTTCTGCATTGTGTTCGTCTGTGAGTCAGACTTCCACAGCTGTTTCTGTTTTAAATTTGGTGCTAGCCTACTGCTGTGCCAGAATGGTTTTTTCTTCATCCTGATCGGTTGGGAGTCTTGGTCTGTGTTTATTGGTCTTGGAATTTGCTGTGTTCTGCTTGATTGGTGTTTCTAATATCTTCTGTCTGTTTTGTGGCTTTTTTTGTCTTGATTGGCTGGCAACATTGTGTTTCCTGTATTGGAGGCTTTTAGTGCGGCTTGGCTCAGTAAATGGACGGCTATCATTTATTAGGAAGCTAGGTTTCATCTGGGTGCCTGGTTGGGGTGTGTTTGAGCTGGAGTGTATAGGGGGTGTGTGTGTGTCTGTTTGTGCACAGGTGTTTGCCTGGCTTCTGGTGTGGAGATTTTTTTGTTTGAGAGTGCAGGCTTCCAAATAATTGACAGTCTGGTGGAATCATCTCTTCTATTCATCTATATATATATATACTATATATCTATATATCTATATCTATCTATATCTATCTATCTATATCTATATATCTCTATCTCTATCTCTATCTCTATCTCTATCTATCTCTATCTATCTATCTATCTATCTATCTATCTATCTATCTATCTATCTCTATCTATCTATCTATCTATCTCTATCTATCTCTATCTCTATCTCTATCTCTATCTCTATCTATCTATCTATATATATATATATATATATATATATATATATATATATATATATATATATATATATATATATATATATATATATATATATATATATATATATATATATATATATATATATATATATATACTGTATATACTCGAGTATAAGCCTAGTTTTTCAGCCCATTTTTTGTGCTGAAAAACCCCCTCGGCTTATACTGAGTCAGATTCCCTCTGAAAAAAAATGGTGTGGAGATCCGGAGCTGGGCAGGCGCTTCCCTGCTTCCGTGTTTCCTTTGCAACTTTTAAGCATGGGGTAATCAGAAGCAGAAAAGTTCTTGCATGAGGATATGTTTTTTCTTTTTTTTAACTGTTTTTAGGGGGAAGACTCACGTCATGTGAGGATGCTCAGACACGAAATCTATCCGCCCGAAAATAAGTGTATGTGTGTGTGTGGGGAATTTTAACAGAGGGAAGATGTAGGGAGAAGGCAAAAGCGACGGAAGATCCTTCAGGGGAAACTGAGGGGAGACTCACCCTTGGTCCAGATGAGCCCCCTTCCCGCCCCTAAGGAAGCAGAGGCAGCCAGCAAGGGCAGGCAAGCCCCGCTTCACAGACTCCGTCCATCCTCACTCCCACCCACCCACCCACCCAAAGCCACGAAGTCCCCCAATCGCGCAGCCCAGAATACCCTCCCCTCAGGGGCAGCAACGACGCCCGGTTTTCCTGAGACAAGAAGCTCCGCCGTGCAATGAAAGCGCCCTGGCTCTAGGCTCGCGGGCTCAGAAAACAACGCGAGCCGAGGTGGGTTCGGCTCCGCTCGGCTTCTCCAACATCCAGCACCGCCCTGTTCTATGTGCCGGGCCCGGCAAGTCCGAGCAGCCAGTGCGTGGAGCAGGACGGCGCCCGGAGATCGTTGGCTGCCTCTTCGCAGCACGGGAGGCCTCCCGGCTGGCCAGCTGCTCTCCTCCTTCTCTGCCTGTTTGTTCTGTGTGACCGAGGAGGAGGAGACCGGCCGGCTGGTTGGGGAGGCTTTCTGCGCCGAGGAGGCGGCTGCTGGTGTCCGGCTTTGCTCCACTTCTCCGATGGTCCGGCGCGGCCCTGTTCTTTACTTGGGCAGCCAGGCACCCGCAACGGCACCCACGGCGGCAACAGGCAGTTCCGCCCGGGCTCCGCTCAGGTGTCCGGCTGGGGCTGTCGGGATTTGCTGCCGCCGGTGCGGCCCCAGTCCCACGTCGCCTCGGGAAGGGAAAGGCAAAAAGGAAGAGCGCGGCAGTGCTGAGCGCAGGCAGAGAAGGAGGAGAACAGCTGGCCAGCCGGGGAGGCCTCCCGTGCTGCGAAAGAGGCAGCCAACTATCTCCGGCGCCGTCCTGCTCCACGCGCTGGTGGGTGTTGTTGCTGCCTCCTGAGGGAGGGCGATTCTGGGCTGCGCGATTGGGGGACTTCGTGGCTTTGGGTGGGTGGGTGTGGTGGGAGTGAGGACGGACGGAGTCTGTGAAGCGGGGCTTGCCTGCCCTTGCTGGCTGCCTCTGCTTCCTTAGGGGCGGGGAAGGGGCTCATCTGGACCAAGGGTGAGTCTCCCCTCAGTTTCCCCTGAAGGATCTTCCGTCGCTTTTGCCTTCTCCTACATCTCCGCTCAGGTGTCTGGCTGGGGCTGTCGGGAGTTGCTGCCGCCAGTGCGGCTCCGGTCCCGCGTTGCCTTGGGAAGGGTGGGGCAAAACCAGGAGCCGCTGAGCCTGAGCCTCCGGTGCCGCTGCTGCTGTTGCAAAGTGCTGCCGCGGCTCTTCCTTTTGCCTTTCCCTTCCCGAGGCGACGCGGGACTGGGGCCGCGCCGCGTGTGGCGACTCCTGACTCAGGGGCCTCCGAGGAGGGGAAGAGAGTGACTCCTGCCTCCCGCTGTCATCATCATCATCTTCTTTTATATATATATATATATATATATATATATATATATATATATATATATATATATATATATATATATATATATATATATTCTTAATTTTCATGGGTTAGTGAATCAGACTCCACAGCTGTTTCTGTTTTAAATTTGGTGCTACTTACTGGCTGTGCCAGTAATGGTTTTTCTTCATCCTGATCGGTTGAGAGTCTGTCTGTGACACATTTAAATTCAGGCGTGCTGTGTTCTGCTTGATTGTGTTTCTAATATCTTCTGTGTTTTGTGGCTTTTTTTGTCTTTCATGACATTTCACATGTATGGGGCTTTTAGTGCGACTTGCTTCTCGGTAAATGGGTGGCTATCAGGTTTCATCTGGGTGCTCCGGGTGGGGTGTGTTTTGAACTGGAGTGAATATAAAAGTGTGTCTGTTTGTGCACAGGTGTTTGCCTGGCTCTGGGTGTGAGATTTTTTTGTTTGAGAGTGCAGGCTTCCAACAATTGACAGTCTGGTGGAATCATCTCTTCTATTCATCTATATATATACTATATATCTATATATCTATATCTATATCTATCTATATCTATCTATCTATATCTATATCTATATATCTCTATCTCTATCTCTATCTCTATCTCTATCTCTATATCTATATCTAATCTATCGATATCTATCGATATCTATCTATCTATCTATCTATCTATCTATCTATCTATCTATCTATCTATCTCTATCTCTATCATCTATCTATCTCTATTTCTATCTATCTATCATATATATATATATATATATATATATATATATATATATATATATATATATATATATATATATATATATATATATATATATATATATATATATATATATATATATATACTGTATATACTCGAGTATAAGCCTAGTTTTTCAGCCCATTTTTTGTGCTGAAAAACCCCCTAAACTTATACTGAGTCAGATCCCTCTGAAAAAAATGGTGTGGAGATCCGGAGCTGGGCAGGCGCTTCCCTGCTTCCGTGTTTCCTTGCAACTTTTAAGCATGGGGGTAATCGGAAGTAGAAAAGTTCTTGCATGAGGATATGTTTTTCTTTTTTTAACTGTTTTTAGGGGGAAGACTCACCGTCATGTGAGAATGCTCAGACACGAAATCTATCCGCCCGAAAATAAGTGTATGTGTGTGTGTGGGGAATTTTAACAGAGGGAAGATGTAGGGAGAAGGCAAAAGCGACGGAAGATCCTTCAGGGGAAACTGAGGGAAGACTCACCCTTGGTCCAGATGAGCCCCTTCCCGCCCCTAAGGAAGCAGAGGCAGCCAGCAAGGGCAGGCAAGCCCCGCTTCACAGACTCCGTCCGTCCTCACTCCCACCCACCCACCCACCCAAAGCCACGAAGTCCCCCAATCGCGCAGCCCAGAATACCCTCCCTCAGGGGGCAGCAACGACGCCCGGTTTTTCCTGAGACAAGAAGCTCCGCCGTGCAATGAAAGCGCCCTGGCTCTAGGCTCGCGGGCTCAGAAAACAACGCGAGCCGAGGTGGGTTCGGCTCCGCCGGCTTCTCCAACATCCAGCACCGCCCTGTTCTATGTGCCGGGCCCGGCAAGTCCGAGCAGCCAGCGCGTGGAGCAGGACGGCGCCGGAGAATCGTTGGCTGCCTCTTCGCAGCACGGGAGGCCTCCCCGGCTGGCCAGCTGCTCTCCTCCTTCTCTGCCTGTTTGTTCTGTGTGACCGAGGAGGAGGAGACCGGCCGGCTGGTTGGGGAGGCTTTCTGCGCGAGGAGGCGGCTGCTGGTGTCCGGCTTTGCTCCACTTCTCCGATGGTCCGGCGCGGCCCTGTTCTTTACTTGGGCAGCCAGGCACCCGTAGCGGCACCCACGGCGGCAACAGGCAGTTCCGCCCGGGCTCCGCTCAGGTGTCCGGCTGGGGCTGTCGGGAGTTGCTGCCGCGGTCGGCCCCAGTCCCACGTCGCCCGGGAAGGGAAAGGCAAAAGGAAGAGCCGCGGCAGTGCTGAGCGCAGGCAGAGAAGGAGGAGAACAGCTGGCCAGCCGGGGAGGCCTCCCGTGCTGCGAAAGAGGCAGCCAACGATCTCCGGCGCCGTCCTGCTCCACGCGCTGGCGGGTGTTGTTGCTGCCTCCTGAGGGAGGGCGATTCTGGGCTGCGCGATTGGGGGACTTCGTGGCTTTGGGTGGGTGGGTGTGTGGGAGTGAGGACGGACGGAGTCTGTGAAGCGGGGCTTGCCTGCCCTTGCTGGCTGCCTCTGCTTCCTTAGGGGCGGGAAGGGGCTCATCTGGACCAAGGGTGAGTCTCCCCTCAGTTTCCCCTGAAGGATCTTCCGTCGCTTTGCCTTCTCCCACATCTCCGCTCAGGTGTCTGGCTGGGGCTGTCGGGAGTTGCTGCCGCCAGTGCGGCTCCGGTCCCGCGTTGCCTTGGGAAGGGTGGGGCAAAACCAGGAGCCGCTGAGCCTGAGCCTCCGGTGCCGCTGCTGCTGTTGCAAAGTGCTGCCGCGGCTCTTCCTTTTGCCTTTCCTTCCCGAGGCGACGCGGGACTGGGGCCGCGCCAGGCGGTAGCGACTCCTGACTAGGGGCCTCCGAGGGAGGGGAAGAGAGTGACTCCTGCCTCCCGCTGTATCATCATATAGTGAATATTAAACCTTTCATGATAGTGAGATATTAATTATTTTTATTTTTGAAATAGTAGCTGCTGCATTTCCCACCCTCGGCTTATATATAAGTTTTCCCAGTTTTTTGTGTAAAATTAGGTGCCTCGGCTTATATTCGGTCGACTTATACTCGTAGTATATACGGTATATGTGTGTGTGTGTATATATATATATATATATATATATATATATATATATATATATATATATTATATATATATATATATATATATATAGCCTTCAGCTTTGTTCGAGAGTATTTTCCCACGTCATAGTAGTGGAGCTTTAAAAGCACCACTACTATGACGTGGAAAATACCCGAACAAAGCTGAAGGCCATACATGTAAGTATCCGAAAACTTAGAATATATATATATATATATATATATATATATATATATATATATATATATATATATATATATATATATATATATATATATATATATATATATATATAAAAGGCAGTCAAAGATGGGTCAATATTTACAAAAATTAAATATAGATAGATATAGATATAGATATAGATACAATATACATACATATAAATATATACACACATGGATCTATCTATCTATCTATCTATCTATCTATCTATCTATCTATCTATCTATCTATCCATCCATCCATCCATCCATCCATCCATCCATCCATCCATCCATCCATCCATCCATCCATCCATCCATCTGGCTTAGTTTTGGGGAGGAAAATAAGAGGAAAAAAATGCTGCCTATGCCTACTACCGGTAGCATCCATCAGTATTCATCTGGTAGCGTCCTGTCAGTGTGTGAGAGTTGAGGGCTGTTTGGAAAGTGAAACAGTATTTGCTGTGTGAGCAAGGAGACAGCAAGGAGTCTGGGCATGGCTTAGCTCAACTGTTCTGTACTAAAGCTGGTTGCTGCTGTGAAACTAAAACAGAAATTCCTCTCCTCTGCTTGTGTTTTGCATTTGGAACAGATTTCTTTTCAGGTGGTGAGGGGAAGTAGAACTCTTTAGCATCAGAGTGTGTTAATAATAATATACAAAATACTAATGCTCTGATAGTCATTTTGAAAAATCTTTTCTTAGCAAGCACCTAGAAGCCAAGAGGAACGTACATGCCAAATTTCAAGTTTGTAGGCTTTAAGATTCTGGAGATTTTGTGATGATGCGTGAGTGGTTATTTCGCTTTTATATATATAGAAGATACACACACACACACACACACACACACACACACCCCTTTTATAAATATTGACCCATTTGACTGCATTATATGTATTCAGTTTATGTATTGTAATTCAGACCTCAATTGTCTTAAAGAAAATCACAAGCTGAAGAGATGTTTGTCAAATAACTTACTAGTTTGATTGCCCTTTTTGTTCTACCTACCAACATCAAACAAGCGAAATGATGGCCCTTTTGAGACTGCCTGTTTGCACAGTTTTCCCTGGTGGGGTTTCTTAGTGTACCGTTAAATACTCATTAGCCAGCATAAATACACTGCTCATTGTTTTATCCTAAAAGGGGAAATACAGTTGAACCTTTCCACCATTTTGGTTTCAATATGTACACTTCAACTCAGCAAGCATTATGCTTCATATCAGTTCCAAGGAAACAGAGCAAATAGAACAATTGGTACTTCACCTGAATACACACCCACACACGTTTTATTACAGCACTGATATTTCCTAGGCATTGGATTAATGAGGTGCAAATTTATTTCCAGATAGGAAATAGGATTCATTCTTTTCTTTTGTAGATCAAGTTGGGCAAAGGGCTGTTGTCCTTTCCTTTTGTTGAGCAGATGCAGGCTCAGCAGTGGGAAGTTTTGTGAGCGTGTGTGGTGTGTATATGCAAGGTGTCATGAAAGTTCACAGGTCAATCTGGCTTCTGATCAACTCAGCAAGGTTATGGTGTAAATGGTTGAAGGCAGAGACTTACCAACTGATTTTCAAATTGGCAAATTCAAGTTGCTGTATATTCTTACCAAAGTTGTGCTGGACCATCATTATTCAATGCTAAAAACCCAAAATCAAAGTTTCATTCTTTTCCACTTCAAGCACAAAGTTCAGAAGGGGTCTCCATTTGGAAACAAAAGCACTTATATTCTTTTCTTTAATCAAAGTAGTCAATTTGGCCATTTCAGCGAAGTCTGCACTTCTGCAGCCGTTTGTCCATAGTGGGAATCAAAGTGTCCTTCCATTTTCCATTCTTGACTCTTGACGAATGTATTTTTTCTTTTATGTACACTGAGAACATTTGCACCAAGACAAATTCCTTGTGTGTCCAATCACACTTGGCCAATAAAGAATTCTATTCTATTCTATTCTATTCTATTCTATTCTATTCTATTCTATTCTATTCTATTCTATTCTATTCTATTCTATTGTGCATATAATAATTCTTTTGTGCATAGTACTCATTTTTTTTCCTCCCAAGTCTTTTTCCATTAGACCCAAAAGCAAAGATTCTGGTTTCATTTTTATCATTTTCAGAATTTTCTAATTCTGAATTCTTAAAATATGAATCATGCACCAAAGTTTTGTTGCTTTATCATATGTCCACTATAAATGATAGAAAGTCCCATCTTTATTTTTACACTTCTTTTGAAATACCTGTATACATCTTAGATCAGGGGTCTCCAACCTTGGCAACTTTAAGACTTGTGGACTTCAACTCCCAGTTTCTTGTTCTTTTTGCTTTTTTTTTTTGTCTCACTCATTTCCATTTCCATTTCCTGCTTTCCTTCCTTCCTTCTCTTCCACCAAATCCCCCGACTTTCCCCCTCTTTTCTTCTCTTTCCCTTTTTGACCCCTCCCCCCATTGTGGGGCTTATTTATTTCTGGGATGGGGGGGGTGCTCTTCATTAAAAAGTAGATAAAAAATAAACACCCCTTAGGAGAAGGTGTGTTTGCGCAGTCCTGAAACTTTTCCTTGACTTTGTGGTGGCACGGAAGAGGACGAAGAACATACCTACATGGCCTTGTTTTCTTTCTTACCCCAGCTCTGGTTTTGGGGAGCAGCTGGTAACAGATGGAGAGAAACACACACACACACACACACACACACACACACACACACACACAGCCACCCTGGATATTTACTTCTGCGAGGTGAAATGGAGAAGGAAGGGAGGAAACGTGGATGCAAGTTCTTAGGAGTTTCTACATTTTGAAGATTCCAGTTTGAAATGCATCTCAATAGGACAATCATCACCATCACTATCAACCCATTTCTGGGGATGTGAATCATGAGTCATGTCAATACAGAAGGCGACATATATGGGTGTTTTTCAAAAGCCTGCTGGCTTTTTTTTTTTTTTACCATGAAGAAGCCATGTCTTCTTCTGGCTGGGGGGTTTCTTCCAGAAGAAATGTTTAGTGGAAACCAAAGAGGTCCCTGGTAATCTCTAGATCAGAGGTTTCCAACTTTGGCAATTTTAAGACTTGTGGACTTCAACTCCCAGAGTTCCTCAGCCAGGAATTCTGGGAGTTGAAGTCCACAAGTCTTAAAGTTGCCAGGGTTGGAGACCCCTGTCTTAGGTTAACTTATCTGATGTCAAGTCTTCACACATCCTCTGTGACATCATGCCACCCCCCTCCGGAGTTTGCGGACTTCAGGTTGAGAACCACTGATATAAAGGCAAGAATAAAAAAAAAGGGTTCCTATATTGCACTACAGCATGTCCTGTTTAAGAATAATTTATTAAATAAATCACCATTGGCCAGGGCTAGCAGGCGGGCTCATTCATGAAGTATGGTTGACAACTTAGTATCAGGGTTCACTTATATTTTATTTCTTTGATAAGATTTATAGGCTGCCTCCTTCAGAAGGTTCTAAGTGGAGGGCAAAGTCAGCCGTAGTATAAAGTAGGTAAGGTAAAAAAATGTGACAATTTAAAAAATAAAAATAAAATAAGGGCACCGTATTATGGGTGTGGTGGATCAATCAAATGATCATATGGTTTTTTTTCCCCAATGTCAATATGGAAACAGAATCTTTTTCAGTGACAATTAAGCTATGGGAGAGGATAGGGGGACGTGAAGAGAGTAGAGCTACCAGATCTGAGCTGCCAGAATCAGGTCAATCCTGCCAAGAGAGACAGATGTCTGCAGCTTGAAACAGAATATTTCTTGTTATTTATTTGATAAATTATGAATGCTCGGTTTTCATTCCACTACCAGGATGCCTCTCCTTCCCTCTACTATGAGCAAGATTTCCACCAGTCCCAAAGGAAGAACGAACTCTCGGCGTGGAATGTCCTTCCTAACCCAGGAGCTTCTTAGATCATAAACTACAAGCCACTGTTGAGTTTAGCTCAGTTCTGGATGATTTTATGGATATGAAGCTTTCTGGTCAAGAAGATGTAAGTGCATCTACCTTATCCTTCTTCAGGATGTTTTCTTCTACTTCTCAGTGTAGCTTATAGAGCCCTGGCATTTCCTGGTGGTCTCCCATCCAAATTTTAACCAGCTTCTTTAATTTCTTGAGATCAGCCAATGTTGACTAGGTGCTGCCATCTAGTGGGGCACATATGTTTTACCAATTCATTAAGTCAGCACAAGAATGCCCTTATTGGAATACACTACAGTATGTACAACTGAATATTAACAAGTAGGTGTGGAGTAAACCCACATAATCACCTGAAAATAGTTCAATTTGGTTGAAAGGCTATGCAAGCAAACATTCCTGTGTTCATCTGTAGGGGCCCTGAGCTTCAGAAGAAAAGCAGGATGTTGCAAATGGTAAAGAACACGATGGCCAGCGGCTTTATCAGAGGGAGTTTTGCTGGGATATAACAGGTTTAGTTTTTTCAGCTAATTTTTGTACACCAAAAATTGTTTATTTGACAATCCAAGAGAAAAAGCCAGAGTTCTTATTCCTGCAAGTTCAATGCCAATTAAGATGTTCTGATTTCATCTGGTAACAGATGGCACTAGATGAAAATTATAATTCATAAAAAAAAACCTTTCATAAGGTTTATGTGGATTTAAAAGCGGAGGAGTGAATTTAGCAAGATTATTTTCCTAATTTTATTTGGACGCTAACTAAACCATTTAAGCTACATTTAAGTGTAAGATTTGAATATTCTAATATCTAATAAACTTGTTGACCTCAATGAGTAATATGAAATCTTTTTTTCCAACAAGTTGCAGAATTACACAACTAGGTAGCTTCTGGATCTAGCAAAGCACGTTCATAATGCTTGTTCATTCTTTGTTTTGAAGGTTTTTTCAGCTCTTTCTCCCCAATGTGAAAAAACTTTTTTTACACAGGAATTGTTAAAATAACAGTGCTTTTAAAAAAACTGCTTTGGCTTTTCTTGTGAAGTGCTCCACTTGTGTAAAAGCACAATTCCATTTCTTGTTTCTCCTAAGGATCAGGAAACAGCTGGGAATTATACTTCTTTTCATGTTACCCAAGTACATTTATCAAGTAAGTCAAAAGTAATTCTGGACTGGTTAGTTGGATAGATTGTCTGAACAGTTAAAGCCACTTCTTAGGTTCCCACGATCCACATTTAATGTTACCCTCTGGTGTAGCATGCAAGGACACCTCTGCCAATTCTTAAGACTTGCCCCAACTCAATGATTCATAAACATGCCATAACAGTGTTTGATCACTATTTTAACCAGAATGACTAGAAGCATGGCCACTACAAAACGGCATCTGATAATACACTTGAGGTAGAAGCATCTGTGGTATATAATTGCTCTATGTCTAAACAGTAAAATCAAGAACTGGTAATTTTTGGAAAGCCTACACAAGACAGATTGCCGTGTCTTTCCATAGCAGGCAAGACACTGAGGTTTGGTGTTTATATGCTAAGCAATCCATTATCTGCCAGTCTTCATGACCACACTATTTCAAGTTTGCTGGTGGGGCCAAACTCAACCACATGAAAGCAGAAATCCTTAATACTGTATATTCCTATCATTTCTGTGCAGTTTTCTGAAATGTCATGTTTGATATTGAAATATCTCCAATGCCATTGTTACCTCAATGTTTGAATTTGCACATAAATGCTGCATTTTCTGCAAGAGAAAACGCTAAATTTCTGTTATAAAAATCTGTGCCCAAAAGCACTTTTTCTATTGTAAATTATCAGCACACAGATAAACACAACTTTTCACCAGCAAAGTTTTGATGTGGTTAATGAGAAATGCAAAAAAATAATTTTGCAATAATTTCACCACTAATCTGAAAGTAAACTATTTCAATCTTTCCAACCCAATCTTTTATTCTTGTTCCAAGTAACAAAAAAATAATTAACCCTTTTAGCGAATAACTTTTATCATGCTGTCATTTGCTTCAGCAAGGAGCCAATTACTATAGCCACGATTCTCAATCTTTGCAATTTTAAAATAAGTGGACTTCAAGTCTCAGAATTCCCCAGCCAGCCGGGGAATTCTGGGAGCTGAAGTCCACTTATTTTAAAGTTGCGAAGGTTGAGAAACACCGACCTACAAATTCCAAAAGCTGAAATCAAATATTGGAAGATCTCCTGTCTACTCTCTAACTAGAAAAACTCCCAGCTTTACTAGGAATTGTGCTGAAGCAGCACTTTTGAAGACTAGACTGTCTGTGATTTTCAAGGATGCATTCCTAAAATTATGTTCAAGTTTGCACAATTTCGTATTTGTAGCCTGGGGCTTTCTTGAACTCCCCCCCCCTTGCGCAAGCTATTTCTGTGATAACTGCATTCCTGTTTCTGATAGTCCTGGTATGAGGATGGAGAAGTAGGAAGGCTGGATAAGGGATACCACAGTATTCTTATGTCTTCTTTTTCTTCTGGCAATTGAATCTACCAGAAAGGGCAGGAAGAAGAGAATGTCACAGAGCGATCCATTCCCCAAAGACAGTAAAATGCGGCAGTCTTGTGGGTGCAACTCAGAGCAAAGATGAACGGAAATATATTCTTAAAAGCGGGGTGGGGGGCTTAAAAGTTTCTTGTAGGCCACAATTGCAAGCATATTTTGAAAAAAGGCATTAGCCTTGAAATAAATAAAGCAGTTACTTAACAGGAATGTTCATTCTGTACAGGATATACTGTTCATAGGATTTTAATTTGGAGCAATAAATAGGCACTTTGATTAAAGTCTGCATTTACTGCAACAGCCTAAATGTACCACTGACAAGTGTTGCTCTATTACATCGGTTGGAAAATGGCAACCGCTCAGAACACAAACGCCAACATGAATTACAGCAAATCCAATGAATACTTTGTTTTTCAATTATTCAGAGAAAATTTAATCCTGATTAAGTATTCTTGGGCAGGAATTCATGGGTAGTTAATGACTGAAACTAACATTTGAAATGCTTCTATTAATTTAATCTGCAGCTATGGCTTAATTATGACTGAATTCTCTCAGGATTAAAACTGTAGTACTGCATCAACACATTTCCTTTTTTCCCCTCCTCAGTTTAGGAGGCATAAACCTGCTCCTTTTACAACCATGCTGCTCTGGTGTATTTTTTAAAAAAAAAACTTAAAGAGTTAGTTAATCACCCTTCTGTTCTTGTAAAATGTCAAACACAGAATTAAAATACAACTGGCAATCAAGCTAAAAACTGAACTACATCCAAGACTCAAGGCAAGAAAGTGATAATGAGAACTATTGTTCACTGTAAACATTATACACCGCTTTTATGGACCTATTAAAGTTTAAGTCCTATTAAACTTCTGCATACATTTTTTGTCTTAAAGCCACCTTAAACAAGATATGTACTGTATTATTTGAATTGCCGAACTCTTCCATCCAATTAGTTTAAATTTATCATTATCAAAATTTGAACTTTAATGCAAATGAGGCAGTTTTGGAGTGAAACGTGGCTAAAATCACAGTCATATTTATCCAAATAGCAAAAAAAAAAAAAAAAAAGGTTTGCTGATCACTATTTTTGATAAATTCCCATCACTTCTGTATTTGTTGTGATCCAGCGAGAGCAAAATGCTGTCTTCTAGTTATTTAGCTCATCTGGAGCTGAGTTACTGCTGAAAATAGCTGCTCTGTTTCCAAATCTTTATTGCACCATTGCCAAGAAATCTCCAAAGGGAACTCAGAAGTGATGCCGACTTTTATGTCCAGATGCTACTGTTAGCGGCAATGTCACTGAAGAGAGAGAGGACACTTCCCAGTAAAGACTATGGGAAACAAAGAGCCGGTACAGAAGGACCATGGAAAACAGCTGGCAGAGAATGACACCCATGGTAATAATCTAAGAGGGGACAATAACCAAAAAGTGAGTGAGTCAGAATAAGCTTTGTACAATAAACATACAATTTGTGTGAAATTTCTTAGATGTACAAAGGGGTGCAAGATCTCTTTAGACATAGTCAATAAAAGAATAAGCATATGTACCGGGGGCCAAGTTACTTTACTAAAAGATTTTTTATATGTTTGTTTGTGTCAGTTTATGTTTTTGAGAAGTATTGGTGAAACCTTTTAGAAACACAGAAAGAGAATGACGATAATCAAGTCAGAAAGAAATAGAGGACAAAGAGATGTTTTTATGCTCATTTAGAAATGGTTTAAAATAGAATTGTATTGTATAAGATAAGGTTTTATCTGACTTGTAAAATTTATAATGGAAAAAGGTTCAAATATGTAATGGTTGGTGATTTGTTTGTTTTTGAAATTAATAAAACTTGTTTAAAAAAAAAAAGAATAAGCATATGGCAAGGATACATTTTTTGTTCCTTTCACACTTTGCAAGTTGAAAGTTTCACTCTGAGATGCAGGGGAGGAGGAGAGTGGGAGGTACAATGAAATTGTGTTTTAACTAATTAATTGTAGGGATGGAGATGCCGGTATTCCCAAAGGCATGGAAAATCAAAGAGCACACCATCACAGCATTGTCATTTACATTGTTTAATTGAAGATGTCATTGCACAAATTATGCAAACTGCCACAGATTCTACTCTAGTGTCATGCCCACTTTGGAGTCTGAATCTGAGGAGGAAGACGAAAACAGCCATCAGGGACCAGGGGTGTGTGTGGCTCCGTTGGCTGTGGAGGAAACTGGGGAAGGGCAAAGTCAGGCTGGGCAGAGCAGGGGAGAGATAAAACAGGGGCAAGGGGGTTCAAGAGGAAGACCCAGGCCCACTTCCTCTTCATCCTGGGGCATGTAGGGAAAACGGAGAAGAGAGCAACGTGGGTTGCATGGCTTACAAGGGAGGAAAGGGCCCTGATTCCCTTCACAAAGCACACCTGGGGAGGGGCATTTGTCAGAAACAAACGTTGAGTTTACCTCATGTTGGCTGCTGTTATGTGAGTTCCTGGCATCCTCCCAACTGGTTTGATTTACTGCCGTGTTACTTCACTTCTGGAACTCCTTATCTTGCCCTGCTGGATTTATTACCTTATCTTGTCTTGCTGAATTCATAGTTTATAAAGTTTTTTGTTTAAAACATTTTAGACTGGAATATCTGCTGTCAAACGCTGTTACAGGTTCCTGGGAGAGTTTTTCTCTAGACCAGAAGGTAACCGGGACATTAGGGGCAAAGTTGGAGCTAATAAATTGTAGGGATGGAGCCCTAATTATTCTGGCTGTGTTGCCTTTGTGCCATGCCCCAGGTCATCACACCTAGTGTATGCAAAATCTGTAGCACTGGGGTCCAGAAAGCTGACATTTTATTTTACCATTGCATGTAACCAAACTCGGCTCACATGATGAAAAATCACTTCAGATATTCTATGTAGTGTCTCCAATTCATAATATCAGAAAAGTTATCATTCCAGACACTACACAAAAACATGGTTTGTTGAATAAGCTATAGAGGCTTATTCTATGTTAAGCCATTGTTATTTTCTAGCAATGATTTGCAAAATACAGGGCTTGGATTGGGTTCCCACATCATCAAAACTCAAGGACAAAAATTCAAATGCACCATTTTATAACTTGAAACTGGTCACAGAATTGTGGTTCTACTACTTCATCCCCATAGCACTAAAATACGGCTTAGCTTGGATTTAACCCAATGATTTCAGAAAATGTTCTTTACATCTGATTTCCCCAATGAACTTTGGTTTGCTTGGAAAGCTTTTCTTTGAACCAATCTTCATTCTTTCCTTTTGTACTTCGATTGTCAGGGCCAGATTCATGTTCCTGCCACTGATTTCCCAGAGCTGGTGGGGGGAGGGGGGGAGTTAAATTTCCACTGGACTGAGCCAGGCTATACAAGGAAGATTGAGGATGTACTTCAAAAATAGACAGGTCCAGCTTCTATTTGGGGAGGCAGCTGATGAGTTTTACGGAGTGACACCAGTGCTTTTGGTCATCTCTTTTTCCATTCAAAACTTTCCAGATCCCCAGATGCAAAACAACCCCTTGTTTTCTCCTCCCACTGGAGTTGGGGGAACTCTAGCAGGCCACAAAAGGCATGGCAGGAAGCCATTTTGAGCTTCTTTGCAGCACAATTTGCCCGTCTTTTATGGCCAACTCAAATAATCACTTTTCTCAGGAGTACCCTGTATCTGGCTTAACTAAACGCAGAATAAACACAAGGGGAAATATCCAGATGGCAATCATAATTTGCTTTTAAGGCCATCTTAGTGAAATGTATGTACAAGAACAAGGACTTTTAGGGCAACTATATGATTTAAGGTCTAGCAAAAAATAGCTAAATTAAAAAGTGTGGGCTTTATCACCAGAAAGGAGCATCATTCATGTCAGCGATTCTCAGTTCTAAAAAGCACCCCTAATATGTTGCATATACCAACCTTTTCCCGCTGATAATCTCTAAACATTAGAGATATAGTCACAAGCGTTGGGTGACATAAAAACCACAGAATACATCCCTGAAAAAGAGAAGACACATGTGGGTATCATCTAGAGATATCTGGCAGCATTAATAGTTTATGGACCTCCAGTGAGACACTTTCCCATTGTCAAAAGTCTTTTTTTTTAAAGGATTAACTATTCTAAATCAAGAAACAGAAAGCAGTAAGGATACTTAATGGAAGTATACCTTAAAAAAAATCTTTCCTGAGCAATTCAGAACTTTTTTATTTACACATATGCACACAAAAGGAGCCTCATTAAGATCATCCTGACTTACTTCTAAAGAAATATAATTATATATCTTTATATTTTCTTCAAAAGAGTTTCAGTGGGCTTTTTAAGAGAGTAGATAGGGTTTTCATGTAATGCACATACCTTTGTGAAAGTAATATAGAATTCTCTTTTTAGAGTACTCCTCTCAATTCGGATAATCTGGTAAAGTCCGCATCCTAACAACACAGCTAGACAAATTCTTAAGCCAAGGAGAAGTGCACCGGCTAAACTTTGATGTGAATGGTAACTATGGTGATTGGTATCCTCAAGCTGCTCCCAAATAAGCAGAATGCTCTGTAGAACAAGCCATATACCAAGAATAAAAATGATGCCTAAAGAAAATTTTGTTCAGAAGATACAACCACGATGGATCCACATTATTAGTTACGACCACCTCAGCTATAGCTTTTGCAGCATCTTCCAATTATGCTAAAATCAGGTGCAGAACCTGTCCAGCTTGCCTTTCATTTCATTTTCCTAAATAATCATTAACCCATTCTATTTGGGTAACATCATTTTTAACATATCTTATTAATGTTCAAGAATTATTAGCCACTACTAATCAGTATTTCAGTAAAGACAAAAAATAATAACAACAACCAAAAACCACCACAGACCTGTGTCACAACAGCAGTTATGGCAATGGCGGTGGATGCTGGACTGGAATCCCACTGGAGAGGTTTGCTCTGAGATTTCTTCATTCTACCAATTGCCCATCCCATGCAAAGACTCAGTAGCAGGTACAACATCTGCACCTGAGAGATTATGTCACACACTAAGGGGAAGGTCAAGAAAGGTTACACAGTTAAAGCATACATGATGGCATTAGGGATATCTGGCACATAGAAAGCTCTTGTGTAGGGCCTTAGTTCTGCAAAACGTTTCTAGAGGAAGCTTCTGCCCTTCAAACAGGTCCTTCAGGGCAGCCATTCCTTTGGGTGAACAGCTGAATGTTTACCATTCACACTCACTCTTTGCTATATTGAAATCAATTTTGGCTTCATTAGGAATGTTCTTTACTTTCATTCACTTCCCCCTAAATTTGGCAAGCCATTTTCAACTTTTGCAACAGAGCAAGTCACCTTTGGTGGTTAGCAATGTTTTCAAGAAGCCAAGAGTTCCCCAAATGATGCAAATAAATCATACTTGCCCAACCTCTCAATTTTCCAGCTATGCTGCCCAATGAGGAACGTTTTAATCTGTTCCCAACTATTTGGTTTAATCCCCTACTTAGTCTGAGAGCAATCAATTCAGCACGTTCAGGTTTGAGCAGACAAATGTATGATTACACTGTTAAGCATCTTTTGAAATAATCAAATATGTTGCTAGACAAAGCCCTGCCCTGCGTATTGACTGGTGGGATCCTACCAGCACCAGGCAGTATGTGGAAGTACAGGACATTAGTGCACTCCAAATAACACACGCAACAATTAAAGATATTAAACAACATTTCATGATATACCAGAGAAAACAAATACTCAACTTAGAAAAGATGTACTTACATTCTGCAAGGCTCCCCATAAAAGGCAATCCTACTCCATTTTTTGAATAACTAATGTAAACGAAAGAAAATTATTTTCAAAAGCTCATTCTGTTAAAAAGTCCAATGCTTCACACACAACATTAGAATTGTGCACCACTTCAGATTCCAAAGTAAAAGGTTCTTCTCAGTCTGCCACTTCCCTGAGCCAAACAAGGCTTTTCTTAGGATGTGAAGTAGCGGTGAAAGGGGCTATACGATGCTCGGACAGATGTAGCTGCTCTCAGGAGTTGGCAGCAGGTCTTACTTTTGCACTCTGTGCTCAGAAGCACATTTGCTCTTTCAAATGCAAAGGGCCCACACAATAATGACAAATAATCTTTCTGGACACACACACATACATGCATATGTGTACACACACACACACACGTTATTTGCAGAATGTGTTAAAGGTAATCCATAGCAAAAGAAATAGAGATTGGATTACAAAGAGCACGTTTAAGGCTGCTTACACTGCAATATAATTTGGCCACTGCAATTGCTATTGAGAAACTTTTGCACTCAGCTTCCTTTTGTCCTAATCAGACTCCCTCTTTATTCCTTTCTTCATAGATGTTACTTTACATTTAAATTTACATGAAGCTAGTTTACATTTACTGTGTTGAGAAAAAAATATATTAAAAGAAAGATGGAATGCATTCCAACCCTGGTTCATAATGTATTTGCATTATTTCAAGGAACCCATCGTAAGAAACTCTATTTAAGATTAAAGAAGTGAATTTGAAAAGAAACTGAAGTAGGAACGTGCAGCCACAAGAAAAGATGATTATGGGCAAACCACAAAACAATTCTGCGGGGTTAATATCAGGAAACAATAATGAGAAATTTGATTCTTTGTCCTAATGCTCCGTGAAACCAGTTTTGTTAAAATTAGAGGTCACTGAATAAGCATCCCCTTAGAGCAGGAGAGTCAAACTTGTGGTCTGCGGGCTGGATGCATCACACGCTGGCAACCCCTACCTCCGTTTTAGCAAAGGGGGAAAAAGGTTGAGATATGTTACGTGACGATGTGTCATCGCGAGTTTGACATCCCTGCCTTAGAGTGATATTTCCCCTAGCAAATTGGAGAAAGAAATTCAGTATGATAGAAGCCTGGTCTGCTTAGAACAGTGGTTCCCAACCTTTTTCTCGCCCCACACCCCTAAAGAAATTTCACTCGAACCTCGCACCCCCTGAAATAAATAATAAATAAAAATGCCAACATATAGCCAATATCCTATTATTTACCTGGACTTTTCTCGCACCCCCTGGAATATTGTCTCGCACCCCCGGTTGGGAACCCCTGGCTTAGAAGTACGAATTACCTGCATGCCTCTGAATGGCTTCCATATCACTGTGAGAATGCACAGTATAACCGCAAGCAATCCATGCACTCTGCAATGAATGCTGCTATCTCAGATCACTCAGATACACCTGATGGCATCAAGAAGAAGGGCCTTGTCTGTGGTGGCTCCCTCCCCTCTGGAATATCATCCCTCCCGAGATTATAATGGCCCCTACTCTGACACTCTTTCGGAAGACCCTGAAGAAATGGTTTTGCCAGGGGGCCTGGGGAAACCAGAATGGGATGGAGCCCATTAAATGGCTGATATGAGTGTGTGTTGTCACTGAGGGGGGTTATTACTTTATTATTATTATTATTAATTTTTATTATTATTCACTCTACATTGTTTTTATTTTCTGTAAGCCACCTAGAGCCGCCGTGAGCGAGTAAGCGGCTATATACATTTTTCAAAATAAATATTCTTTCTCCAAATAAATACTGTACAGTGACTTAGCTTGCTTGCCTCTGTATGCTGGAGCAGAAAGAAAGTTTAGGCCTAAGCAGCAAAGCCTAGGATTTTTGAAAGGAATCATTTGAGGTTTAGGCCTTCAGAGCAAAGCTAGCTGGGAAAGCTAGAAATTCTTGTTAGTAAAGGTTGCTGCTGGAAGCCTAAGATAGCAGACAAGAGCAACAGTTTATAGGGATTCAGCTGAAGTCCTTTCCGTGGGATCTCAATTTACCTTGAAAAATGCAGATAGTTTGCAAGAGCTGAAGCTGCTTGCAGGAGCAAAACTACAGAGAGCACTTTGAGCACCGTGTGCATAGGTCCCCCTTTCTTAATTGTTTGCCACAAGGACTGAGCGTAAATGCAGGCAGCAACAAAATAACCCAGGACAAGTAGGAAGAAGAACTCATGTAAGCCTGTGAACAGAAAAAAACAATGTTCATTCATTTCTTTGACAATGAATGCCTTGTTTCTTATAAACCTTGTTTTCCTGCCTTCTCTCTAATGAAAAACCTGACAACTCCCAGAGCAACTTCCAATTAAAACACATTTGGCTACAGCTTAGTAACAACGGAGAACAGCAGCCAATTTGAAGTTTAAGAATAACCAGTTTCATCTTGGACTAAAAGATGCAGGGGGCATTCCAGAAATAAGTTCCACTGCAGAAAAGGCTCTTCGTGAGGGGACTTTGAGAGGTTCATTAGGTCTTCAAAAGACCACCACCAAAGGAGATAGAATGCTAACAGAGATGAAGATATGTGATAGGGTTTCCATATCATGCGTGCTGGGGAATTCTGGGAGTTGAAGTGCGGGTTCACATAGCTTAAGTTGCGTATAGATTGAGAAATGCTGCAACAGGGATTGGGAATTACATGTAACAGGGAAAACTCAGTTTTCCTTTTGATTTCAAAATACAATCTGTTTCATTATGTCTGCCTAATCATCCTTCTTTTGAAGAACCACCATCTTCAAGATTGTTCTTCAGACTAAATATGGCAAGTAGGGCAGCCTTTGTAAAAGCAGCAGCTAAGAGCGAGGTGTTTTGTCTTACCACTAGATGTCACTGCTGCAATACTTTAAAAAGTGATGTAAAATGTAACTTTAATTTACATCAGGCAACACTTTTTGAGGTAAACCGAACTAACAAATTGTAGGCTCTATAATTCATATTCTTTTCTCTGTTCATTAAGTTGCTATGGGAAGACAGTCACATGATGCAAAAAAAGGACAAAGTTTTTTGTTCGTTTTTGCAATCAAATATGCCTTTCTTTCTGGAACTGAATCCAAACAGCTACTGAATGTTAAATGTTAAACCCCAAGGCTTAAATGTTTGACCATCCCAGATTGCACTATTGCTTCTCAATCCATTCAACACAGTTAAAAGAAACATACAGTTATGGCACTGTACCATACCTGTATTTCAGCAAATATAAGGACAAAAATTACATTTATTTTCAAAGTAAAAAAGTCAAACAGATATTTTGGATTATTTGCCTGTACAAGAAAAAAAAAGGGAAAAAACTAGCTTTATGATCCTACAGTCTGGTTAAAGCAATCAACCCATTTTAACTTCTTATTAAATGAATACACTTTCATAGATTTGGAGAAATGCTTCTTCTCCAACAATGTACTTCCATTAAATTGGTCACATCTTCATTCTATTTCTCACAAAGCCCACTTCGTATCAAGAGAAATACCTTACCTGATTCCCCTGCACTGAAGTGATCTAATGGATTCCGTTCTGTATCTGGATTTAGTAGCACCATTTCAAATGGAATATCCTCAGATTCAGAGTCTTCATATGTCTCCACACAGGTAAACTTGTCGACATAAAATACATACCACGTGTCTGGATAAGGGATCTGGGATACTGTTATATTTTGTTCGGTGGAGTTCACGTTCACTTTAAAAAAATACATTAAAGTCACTATCTCCAGGAAACTTTTAGTGGTAAGAAATTTCTAGCACTCAAGAAATTTTTCATGTTTGGCTATGGCTAAGGGGCACATTCATATTGTTGAAAGTACGTGTGCCAATATATATGCTAGAATATATATACCAATAAAATGTATGAGTATGTTTATAATGTAAATGTAAATACATTATATTTAAAGACCATACCAACTCATTACATATCATAGGGCAAGAATCATCCCCAGTTAGTCACTTTTAACCACCTTTAGGCCAAATAAAAAACTAAATGCACTTAATTATGAACATCATAATGAATAGTCAATTACAGTAAAATGTTATTTAATTAGAAAAAAATACTTCAGTGATTCAGGGGCACGATAAAGACTTTGCCTGAAGAAAAATCCACTTTGAATCCCTGACTTCATGTCAGGTTAGAAAAAAAAACAAGAGATTAAAACGCAGGAGTTAATCTGTGCAAAAAATACTGAGCCAGCTCTAACTCAGTATAAAGCTGCTTAAGTTACAAAATATGATCAAATCTCCATGTGACTTATTCTAAACAGACCAAAAGCCAGTTTATTCATTTTGAAAGTAATTTGGGAAGGAAGTAAATATATAATAGCCAGGATATGGCACTTTTTAAAATCTGCCAATGTCAGTGTATAATTAACTATAGGTACTGGTGGTAAACTACTATTAACATTTTTTATTAGTATATCAGTTAAGAATTATCCTGATTATGACCACTTTGAAATAAACTATCTGAGGATTTAATAATTATAAAATATTTGTGGTCCACAAAAATTGATATTAGCTTTTGTAATCTGATTTCCTAGTTTCATTTTCTTTAGTTGAACAAGGAAACAAAGGGACTCTTTTCATGTTTTTTTTTAAAACTAGACATTTTATTTTATGCTACCATAATTATAGGTTTAAATATTAACACTTGCAATATGCAAAAATAGCCAATTGCATCATTGAATGGTTTTTAAAAAATGCTTTTAAGTCAGCTGTACGGGTAACCATTTTCAATTCACTGAGAAAATTTAGAAACAGAAGGAAATATGAGCATTTTAAAAAAATGTGGCAAAATGGAAGATTATTAGTTGTGTGATTGAGAACAACTGTTTGCTTGGGGTGGGAGTGGCTCACCTCTCAAATCTTCCCACCCTGAACAAAATGGCAGAAAAGGTCAAAAGACCTTGCCCCTTCTCATGACTTCACAGCAACAGAGGGATAGCCTTCTGCCTCCTCCTTCTCCCTCTGGCAGCCTGGAAGTCCAAGGATAGCCTCTGGCCCTTCCAAAATTATCTATCTCCAATGTAGCTTTTTGCATTCTAATATCTGTTGTGGTTAAAAGTCTAGTGGGGAGAGCTTTACACTGGCTTCAAAGACAGGCTAAAATGCTAAGTCTCCAAGTGTTAGACCTGACTTAATAGCACCTGATTAATCTACACTAATCGGCATTATGTTATCACATTTTGTATTTAATCCAAAAGAGAAGAGTAAATATTAACATTTGCCTGGATTGCAAGCATTAACAGATTAGAAACGTTTCCCTTCTATGAATTTATCCTAGGTGCTGTGTTTTGTCAACAATTAGAATCTCAACTCTGATGAACTTTATCGGGATTTCCAAAACAAGAATGGCCATGCTGGGGATAAGCAGGATGTAACAATCCTCTATTATCTAAATGAAAAAAGGACATTTAGAATCAAATAGAGCATTCACTTGTGAAGATCAGGAATTACACATATAATCTGTGAAACAAAACACTAGAACTGAACAATGAAAAGTGAAATGTATGTATATAGAAGTGAATATGTAAGGAAGCAGAACAGGTGTGATTGTAGAAAGATTTCATAACTGGTATAGCTAGAAGTCAGTGTGCCTTTAGCTTGCTATTTCCAAGCCTCTTGGTGCAAGTATCCAAGTACTTAAACTGCCACTAAAATGTTTTACTAAGGATTAATCTATGATCGGCCAATGAGTATAAGCAGGCTATATAATGGCTCAATACATTAATGACACCTGTGCGCAGACTTACTTATCAACTGAGCTTTAGCCAGTTTTTCTTTACAGCTGTAATCCTGCTGGCTTTCTTGAAGCTTTAGCCATTCCTGAGCTTGAAAGAGATGAAGCTTTGCTTCTTTTCCAACAGCAGTTGCCACGTTGTTGATTCTGACATACAGAAGAGCACAATCACCTTGATATTTAAAAAGAAATCAAATTCTGTTATACAGATAGAAACATGAGCAAGAGAAACATTCCAATTTAATGGAAAGGCAATTTAATGCTTATAAGACGTACTTTCTATTGCATATTTACCAGTTGCATTTATCATTTGCATAGCATGATCATTTTTTAAAGGTCTGTCTATGCTGAAAGGTGTCAAAAATCCAGTGAATTCAATTTTCTCCTCTGCCATATGTACTATGTGCTTAGGACAGCTTTTCAAAAGCAGGGATAACTTTTGTTTCATTTTGAAGAGCCAAGGGATGATCGGAACAAGTGTTTTCCGTCTTGAAAAAGACTAAACTCTGGCCTATTGCAATTATGTACCATAAAGCAGAAGAGGACAGAATTTGAGACAGAAAGATCAAACCCATCACATGTGCTTCCACCCATATTGTACTTATGGTGACCATATTTCATTAGGAAAAATAAATTGGAGAAAGGGGCAAACCTGAAAGAGGTTTGTGGGTAATTGTTTATTTTTCAATAATGTTGGTTTACAAAAGAAAATTGAATATGGCTGTACAACTGTACAAAATGCAATTTCTAATAAAGGACAGTTTCTGATAAATCTGGGGGGAATCACCCTTTTCAATTTAACTTCCACCTCACCAGATGACCTTAAGCAGGAAAGTTAGTAAATTACAACCCTCCCTCCCAATATTTCCTTTAAGAGTTGGATAAAATCAAGTTGTATTTGAATGTGTAGTTTCACAGACATCTCCATGTTGTTTTCTTGGCAATAGTACAGAGGTCTATTGTTACTGTCTTCTTCTGGATGCTTTCAACTCATGCTATACCGTCCATGCCAAAGTCAACCAGACCCAACCTTAAACTGGGTTTAGAGTTTATACAGCTGCAATAGCTTTTGCACTTCAAGATACAAGCCAATACATATTTATGACTGGTAATAAAAAGTTACCTATAAAATAATTAGTACTGGTCTAGTTGTTTCTCTCTCTCCCTCCTTCCCTCCCTCCCTTTCCTAACTGGGACCCATGCCATGAAGGGCTGTAAAGGTGATCAATGACACCTTGAATTGCACCCAGAAGCAGAGCAGCAGCCAATACAGGTTGTGGAACAGAGATGATACAAGGGCCATTCTTGGGGCACCCAAAATTGCCTGCGCCGCCACTCTCTACACCAGCTATAGCCTCCGAATGCTCCTCAAGGATACCTTCATGTAAAGTGCATTACAGCAGTCCAACTGTGCAATGACCAGGGACTGAACAACTGAGCACAGGCAATCCTGATCCAAGAAAGGCTGCAATTAAAGCACAACACAAAGTTGTGCCAAGGCTTTCCTAGCTGCGACTGCCACCTGCTCCTCAATCCTGGAGCATCATGGTCGATGGTATTTGAAAGCTGCCAAGAGGTCAAAGAGAGCAAGGATGGCTGCATTACTTCATCCTGCTCTCACCAGAGATCATCCACAAACACAACCACTTTGATGGGGCTCTGTTAGTACTTTCTATAAACCTCAACAACTAGCTTTCCAGCTTTCCTTTTCTGAAATGTCAGTCAAGGTTAATAGCCTTCCTGCTCTCCATTATCTGCCTGGGAAAAATATTTAGTGAGCAAGTGGATCAATCAAATCACAGCAGGAATGTCTGCAAGTATAGAACTGAAGCAACAACTCTCACCTCCAGGATTTCTCCTTAAGGAAAAATGATCAGGAAAATATTGACAAAGGTCCCCCATTAATTTTACTTTATACTTACTTTACAAGCCAAACAATTTGTCACCCCCCCCCCCAAAAAAAAAATGCTTACCAATTTATGGTTACCAGAAAAGGCACAATTAGATATTTTGCTTACTGTTGCTGCTCATGTTTGTCAGACTGGCCATAACTTAAACCTCTAAATAGAAATGATCCTTGGCTCCATTTTTTGAAAAAGGCGTAGTTTTATTAGAGGTCAAGTGTATTGCATAACCAGGACTGAGAATTGTGTGCCCAAATCCCTAAGTTCTACTCCCCATTCCCCCCCGCCTGCAACTGACCCTAGCTGTCAACCCCACTATAACCAATCAAGTCCATGCAAGATATTTTCACAATGGTCAGTCCAAGTGCACCTTGGTATGCGGCTTGCTTCTCCTTCCAGCTTGGTGACTTTGGGGCAGCATCTCAAGGAGGTACAGTCTCTACTTTAGATTTCCCAAGCATCCCCCCTCCCCACAATTCATAGCAGTCTGTCACCACATAACAGCGAAGCACAGCAAACACAAGGTGACAGCTGACAGTTTTACTTTATACTGGGTTCCAACAAGCTTTTCTTCCTCTGGAGCTTCACTAGATGCCTCTATCAGGACAGAAGAGGATGGAAGGTTTGGTCCATATTCTGTCATATTCCTGACTTGCTCAGAACTGCTTGCAACTTCTGGCTTCCAGGTCAGTGCTTGTTAAGTGTTTCTTCTCTGCTTGGGAGAGCTTAACTTTCTTATCTTGCCGCTATAATAACCCAATGAACAGCAGTACTAGGCTGGCCCAACATTGTGCTGGAGAATCAAAAACTGCCCTGCAAACTGATGGCAGGGTGCTCCAACTGAGATATTTATCATCAAGTAAATTGCATTATTCCAGCAATTAGGGGCAAAAAACACTTGTGTGAGTTACTTCCAAAATAATCAGTTCATGAAAGTCACAGGTGGTAGGCAAGATTTGACATTCCTTCTTGCAAAGGAACTCATGTAATGAACTAAATTCATAAAGTGCTCACAACTGAATGGTGTAGTGGTCACCCAGCTGCTAGAAAATACTGAGCAGTATTGGAAGTCTGAAACAGAAGCTATGAGATACAGGGAGATCACATTCTCTGTGACCACAATGGCATTCACAGATGACTTTATATATGGAAAAGCTCACAATCTTTCAAAACTAACCCTAACCCTAGGCTAAGAAGGTGGCTGCTGTATTATATGTAAACCTAACATCAACCTATCAATTACTGTGCTTCTCTCTCAGAGCCAAAATGTTTATGAAGATTCTACAAAAATAGTATAATTCACCAAAAATATTTCTTTGCATAGGCAAGAACACATTTGCCAGTTCTGCTAAATTCCTAGTCAAAGCTTGGTAACTGAAGCAAGGCAAATAAAATGGAGCCTACAGCAGTGTGACCAGCTAAAAGAGGTTTTAGAGGCCCCAAATGAGCAACATAGCAACCAGCTGCACCTTGGGGGAAAAGGCTGATCCCAAAGGAAACCACACAGAGTGAGATTAAGGAGAACTGAGGCAGACTACCATGACTTTCCAGTGCAGAAGTATAGGTAGTCCTTGATTTATGACTACGATTGAACCCATAATTTATGTTGCTAAGTGAGAAATTTGTTCACAACTTTTCTTATCACTTTTGTTAAGCAAATCACTGCATTGTTAAATTAGTAACCTGGTTAAGTGAATCTGGCTTCCCCATTGGCTTTGCTTGTCAGAAGGTCGAAAAAGATGGTCACATAACCCTGGGACACTGCAACCTTCATAAATATGAAGCAGTTGTCAAACATCCCAATATAAATCAGATGACCATGGGGATGCTGCAAACTGTAGTAAGTGCGAAAAACGGTCGTCATTTTTTTCCAGTGCTCTTTTAACTTCAAATGGTCACTAAACGAATTGCCTTAAGTTGAGGACTAGCTATAAACTCTTTCCCGGAAGGCAATAAAGACCCACTTCCACACACAGCCAAGGAAACCATAGCTCAACTCAGAGGCAATTTTACTTTTGCAGTCATGAGGATGCACAGTAGCCCTTAGCGGCCTAGGGCAGGGGTCTGTAACCTTTAAACACTCAAAGAGCCATTTGAACCCATTTCCTACAGGGAAAAAAAAAAACCTGGGTGGGTGTGGCCAACTTGATGTCACTCATTCCCATCAAGGGACAGAAGAAGCTTCAGCCAGAGTGAGGTGCCAGAGAATCAGCCCCCGACCACTTCTTCATCCCTGCTGTCACTCTTACCTTCTCAGGCCAGGCAAGGGAGGGGAGGGCAAGAGGTGGGGCCAGCCAGTGATGGGTCAGGGAGCCGCCTCAGAGGGCCCGAAGAGCCACGGGTTGCTGACACCTGGCCTAGGGGAACAATGAAGAATATTTGTAGCTCAGGGTTGATATGAGAAGTCCTTGGTGCTCTCTGAGTTTACTTGTTTTCTTGCAGACATTTCATTACCCTAACTAGGTATCATCATCAGTGCTAGTAAGGGGTGTGGTTTGCTGTCAATTTATATTCTAGTGTCTTGCTTGTGTGGGTGTAGGTGGTCTTAGAGATTATTTGGTTGGGCTGTTTACTGACGGCTCTATGGCAGTTTCTTGACGGGGGTATTGTTTACAGGTAGTCCTTGCCTCACAACAGTTTGTTTAGTGACCATTCAAAGCTACAAAGGCACGGGAAAAAGCAACTTGTGAACCACGTTTCACACCGACGACCGTTGCATCCCCACGGTCACAGGATCCAAATTCGGATGCTCGACAACCGACTCATGTTTATGACGGTGGCAAAGTCCCTGTGTCATGTGAACCCCCTTTTGCAAACTCCTCCCAAAGTCAATGGGGAAAGCAGATTCACTTAACCGGGGTACTCACTTAACAACTGCAGTGATTTGCTTAATAAAGGTAGCAAAAAAGTCGTAAAATTGGGGGGGGGGAGGGCAAAATTCACTGAACCAATTTCTCACTTAGCACCATAAATGTTGGGCTCCACTGTGGTCGTAAGTTGAGGACCAGCCGTACTTGATGGTTGGTCCCACGAAAAGCTCCAAAATTTTGTCCGCCACCACCTCCTCCTCCTCCTCCTCCAAAGACACGTGTCGTCCTCGGGAGAAGAAGGTGCCTACAGCTGCAGAAAAAGTGCCCATTCTGGCCCGTGTCCTCGCAGTCCGACTTCGCCCCACGACAGGCCTCGGGCTCCCAGGAAGAAGCGGCTCTCCCCCCCGAGAATGTGTGTGTGTGTGTGTGGGGGGTGTTATTTCCACGAAAAACACGCGTGGAGCGGCAGGTAACCCACTCGGGTCGGTCCCACGAGCCAGCCTGTCACGGCTCACCCGTCAAGCCGCTCCGCTTTCCCTTCGCTTCTTGCCCCCGCCGAACTCTTACCTCGGAACTGGAACCGAGCCACCACTTGGCCGGCCCGGGCGCGGGCCGTGGCGCTGGAGAAGCCGCCGTGGACGGTCTTGGCTTGAGCCCCGCGCATCCAGGCGCAGCTGCCGCTCCAGAGCGCGACCCAGACGAAGCACAGGAACCGCTCCATGGCTTCTCCGGCACCCCGCCGTCACCTCTCCCTCATCCCCACCACGTCTGCAACTCGCCCTGAGGCGAGCGGAAACCAGGCGGAACCAGGAAAGGAGCGGCAGCCAATGGGAGAGGGGGTTTTACCGGGAGGAGGCCAATGAGAGGGCCTTCCCGAGGAGGGCGGGAGGGCAGGGCAGGGGGAGGGGCCGTTGCCACGCGCCAGCCTCTCGCAAGGAGGACTTCCAACTGGCATTCGGGAGACGGTTGCTAGGAACGCTCCACCCGCCGGGTTCCTGAAGTTGGATGGGATTGGTGGAGGGGGAGGAGGGGGCGGGGCCACCGCGGCCAGGGCAGGCAACGTCTGTGGTGGTAGTGGTGGAGATGGAGTTTACCCAGGAGGACATCTAGTCGAGCCCCGGTTTTAAACTTCTCGTTTAGGATCCCGAGGGGCGCTCTTCCCATGCAGCCGAAGATCTTCGAAGACCCAATTCTGAGCCCGCGTGGCTTAAATGTCCAGCAGCGCCATTTAACTCCTGTTTGTCCCAAATACGAATATGAATCAAAAGTGCTTTTAAATATTAATTCGAATGGATTTGAATGATTCTGTTTTGGGGAGGAGCAGAAAAGGGTAACATCATAAGGGAAGTTTTGTAGAAGTGTCTTGTCCTATTCCTCTTTAGCTTACATATGTCTTGTGTGCCAGACTAAATTATTTAATGTATCGTTATTACTTAAATGGCGAGCTCGGAGAGCAAACCACGGCCAAAAATCTAAAACCCGACCTACAAATATTTTCTATCATTTGAAGGCTATTATTCCATCTCAGAAATCTACAGTAAGTCCTTTATACTAAATGAACTCGCCGGTCCTCGAAACCTCGAAACTCCTTAACACATTGAATGCTGGCTTTAGATCAGCAGCTGGAAGGAGAGCTTCCCGAGTTTGTGTCTCTTGGAATATCCCTGCCTGTTTTATTGAGAAGTTTG
Source organism: Notechis scutatus (assembly GCF_049901735.1). Lineage (NCBI taxonomy): Eukaryota > Metazoa > Chordata > Lepidosauria > Squamata > Elapidae > Notechis > Notechis scutatus. The sequence goes on from NC_142013.1 coordinate 93,993,812, forward strand.
ATGGTTTTAAGTTCCCAAAACATTTTTAACCTGGCCAAAGAACAGCCTGGACACGCTTTTGTGAAATCTGCTCCTCTTGTTTGGCTTCCAACATTTGGTTTCCTTTTTCCTGGATATTGTCTATGGAGATTCCTCAGTCACTCATGTCATGGTTGTCCCAAAGGTGCTTTTTTCTTTCTTTCAAGAGGCAACTGGGCTTTGTTTCACTTCTAGTACAAGAAGCTTCAACTCTGACAGGACAGTGGAGAATGGAAGGATTTATATTCCTTGCAGACAGCTGGCCATTTGCATCCTTTTAGAGCAAGGCTCTTCAAACTTGACAGCTTTAAGACTTGTGGACTTCAACTCCCAGAATTCCTCCTCCAGTAATGTTAGCTCAGGAATTCTGGGAGTTGGAGTCCACAAGTCTTAAAGCTGTCAAGTTTGAAGAGCCTTCAAAATAAACGGTCGCTGAAGCAACTTGAAGTTCGTCTGTATCCTCAGGGTTACCTGAGTAGTGCTCCTGCCTCTTTTTTTCCAAGACTTTCATTCCCCACCATCCAGTCAGAGTTGAAGAAGCTTCTTGGATGAGAAGCGAAACGTTTTGAAAGAAAAACCAGCCAGTCCAGTTGCTTCTTGAAAAAAAAAAAAAAGCACCTTCGGGACTTTCTCCTAGTATGGCGTAGTTGTGCAAAAAGTGCCCTGTTCGGTATTAACTGCAAAGACGTGGGATTTGGAGCTCTTAACGGGGATTAATAGAGCAATCATAGGCTCGCGGGCGCCACGTTGGAGAAGTGGCAAAGTCTCCGAACAGGGCGCCAAAATGGGCCTCGCGGCTCTTCGGGCCTCGCGCACGCGTGCGCGAAAACGAGAGAGAGAGAGAGAGAGAGAGAGAGAGAGAGAGAGACGGGTGGCCCTCGCGGACGGAATTGACGTAAGGAAGCGGAAGTGGAGCTGGGCTCCGCGGGAGGATGTCTGGGGGGGTCTCTCGGGCTGGAGGGGCTCCGCGGGGCTTGACGAAGCGAGTCTTAGTGACCGGAGGCGCTGGCTTCATGTGAGTGGGGCAAAAGTTGGGGAGGCGGCGCTGCTGCCCAAATTTCCAACCCTTTTCCCGATTTAAAAGGGTTTTCCGCTGTCCGAACAGCCTGGTCCTTGGGAAGCTGAGAAAAAAGTTGCCCTTTTAAAGGTGCTTTTGGAGCGGGAAGGACGACGGGGTTTATTTTAGTCAGCCTTAGAAGTGTCAATCCTAAAAAAAATAAAAGATTGAAGACGAGGCGTGCAAAAACAAGATAAACGTGTAATTTGGGTGGAATATATATATATATATATATATATATATATATATATATATATATATATATATATATATATATATATATATATATATATATATATATATATATATGTGTGTGTGTGTGTGTGTGTGTGTGTGTATGTATACATACATATACATACATACATACATACATACATACATACATACGTGTTCTTACAGAAAAAAAGAAAATTAAATATACCTTCCAAAAACCGCTTCTGGATTTTGTGCTTGAGATGTGGGGGGGAAAAAACCACAAAACTTTGGTTAGTAGGTTTGCTGTTACAGAAAGGGCTGGTTTATACTGTTATGTAAAAGTAAAAAGTTTTGATGTTTGATGTTGTTATCTTATAAGGAAGTCTGAAATCAAGGCTTGCCTTTTCTTTTTTCCTCTAATTTTCCTACACTTTTCCCTTCCCTTTTCCTCCCTCTAATTTTCCTCCTCATTTATTTTCTATTTTTGTATTTTATATTACTAACTAATAAAAAAATTAAATGATAAAAATTAAAAAATTAAATATACATGTGCAATATTTATATCCAAAACCACTGTGTAAACAAAGCTAGAATTGCTTCCCCCATATAAGGAAAAAGAAGGATAGTGTCTGCTTTTTGAATTCCTAAAGTGACGACACAGTAAGTTGCTTGTCAGTTCTGTCTTGAACTATGTGCAAGTAAAAAGAAGCTTCAGTTCTCCTTTTTTTTTGCTCTATTTTTGGGCATATAAAAATAAAGCCAGTGGTAATAAGTCACCTCTTTTTTTTCCAGATTTCTTTTTATCTGCTGTAACCAGATGCTTTTTAAAAAAAAGGTTTTTCTATTTGAATCATTAATATTCAAATTATGCATTTGAAATCCTGAAGGGAAGTTATTTGCCTGCTAAGGGCTGATTCTATGCTCTCAAGTCTGTGTATTCTGCTTTTTTTTTTAAAAAAAAAAAAACACCCTGTTTTCTATACTGCACACTTCCTCACAGTACTCATAATTTTCTTTTGATTTAAACCCCTTCCTTACAATACACGTCTGAAGCACCATATTTGAGACGGAAAAATATTTGAAATCTCTATAATAGACTATGACCTTGCATATTTAAAGTTTTGCTAGTTATTTCCCACAAAATTAGCCTTTAAAATACAGGGTTTAAAGAATATCAAAATAAATTGTACCATTACAGGTGGTCCTCAGCTTACAACAGTTCACTTAGTGACCGTTCAAAGTTACAACAGCACTGACAAAAGTGACATATGACCATTTTTCATGTTTATGACCATTGCAGCATCCCTGTGGTCATGTGTTTTACATTCGACTGTTTGACAACTGCTTCATATTTATGACGGTTGCAGTGTCCCAGAGTCCATCTTTTGCAACCTTCTGACAAGCAAAGTCAATGGGGAAACAAGGTTCACTTAACCGTGTTACTAATTCAACAGCTACAGTGATTCATTAACAAATGTGGCAAGCAAAGTTGTAAAATGGGACAAAACTCACTTAACAAATTTCTCACTTAGCAACACAAATTTTGGGCTCAGTTGTGGTTGTAAGTTGAGGACTACCCGTACTGTAGCATCCTATGACCATTTTTCATTTTTCAAAGTACTGAAAAAAAATAGCCTCATTCATTGTACAGTATATTTCTTTAGTTTTTATTTTGAGGTAATTAAACGTATTAGGCTTAAGAGAGAGAGAGAAGCAGAAAAGGATTTATAACTCCTGATCTTACTGTCAGAGCAAAAAAACCAGGAAAGCTGTTGATGTCCATGAACAAGATTTAAGGAAAAGAGCTGAAGTCTGACGTGGGTTCTACACATCACCATCTGTGTTTTTTTCTTCCAAAATTGACAGTGCTTCCCATGTGATAGTTTCCCTTGTGGAAAAGTATCCTAACTATGTGATCATTAATCTGGATAAGGTAAGACGGTTGGTTTAAATTAAAATCATTTTTAAGCAGTACCCTAAAAAAGAGTTGTAGTGTCAGTCTGACAACATGGTGGGAGAGAAATCTAAGCTTATAAGGCAGGGCTGTCAAACTCGTGGGCTGGCTGCGTCATGTGCTAGCTATGCTCATGCCTGGTTTAGTAAAGGGGGAAAAATGGCAATATGCCACACAATGCCAGCGTTATGACGCGAGCTTGACATCCCTATTATAAGGCTATGTAACCTAAAGGTTGGTGTAATAGCGATGAATTTACATACCCGTATTTCTTTATAACTGAACATACCTATGAATTCTGATTCATACATTCAAATAAAAAAAAAATCTGCTTCTGAATAAAATTTTGTATTATTCAGTTTCTAAAAAGTTAGAAGGGTGCTAAAATTCATACCAAACCTGTTCGTCTTTCCTGTTCCAATTTTCCCAAGCACAATGATTGCTAATGAATGAACTAGGGATGTAATTTAACATTTAAGCTAACAAACTGAAAACTTTTAGGGGGAAACATAATAAAAGAGATACAATAATTGCAAAAAAATATATATAATAGTTGCAAAAGTGCAGCACACCCTTAAACACTAACACTTTTCAAAACTTTGGTCTTGGTTGAAGCCATTTTTTATTGATTTGGAAGTATGCTTCAATTCATTGTATCTCTCTTCATCTTCAACATTTTAGCAGAAGCTTGACGATTGTGTGCCAAAATTGACTGATATTTAGAATTGTTCATAACTCTGACTAGACCTTGATTAAAGCCCCAGTAGCAGCTGAGGAAAAGCAGCCCAAAGTGTAATGCTGCCACCACTGTGCTTCACTGGGCAATGTGTAACTTTTGGTAACCTACAATGTTGTTTTTCCACCAAATACACTTTTTGTAAGTATGTCCAAAAAGTTGATCCTTGGTCTAGATCAGACCGCAACACATTTTCCCATGTGTTTTGTCAGACTTGATGTAGATTTTTTGCAAAATGTAGCCAGGGTTAGATGTTTGTAAGAAAAGGCTTCCATTTTGCCATCCAACCCATAGCCCAGACATAGGAAGAATACCGGAGATTGTCTGATGTAGTATGCAACCAGCACTTGTCAGAAATTCCTGCAGCTCCTTTAGTGGACCAGTTTTGTTCTTGTTTTTTTCATCAAGTTTGGAGGGATATCCAGTTCTTGATAATGTCACTGTTGTGCCATGTTTTCTCCACTTCAATCAATCAGAGCTAGAAGGGACCTTGGAGGTCTTCTAGTCCAACCCCCCCGCTCAAGCTGGAGATCCTGTGCCATTTCAGATAGGTGGTTGTCCAGTCTTTTCTTTAAAAAAATCTCCTGTGATGAAACTTAAAAATGTCCAGTGAGGAACTTGTTGACTATCTTCATTATGTTCTATGGTATGCATGTACAATGCGTTGGGAATTTTTTTGTACTCTTCTCCCAGCTGATGCTTTGTAAGCTTTTTGGAGCCATGGCTTTTGTGGTAAGAGGCAACTTGAGCAGATGTCAGAAAAATCCTACTTGTACACTTGAAGTATATGTTATCAAAGTTATTTTAATTGAGGGCAGGTGTGCACTGACTACTATTTACTATCAGTTTGAATATGATTGTTTAATTCTGAACACAGCCACACACCCCTGTTATAAGAGGATGTGCACACTCATGCAACCACTTAATCGTACTTTTTATTATTTCTCACACACACACACCATTTTAGTTTGTTATGCAGTTGAATTGTACAACTTCTATGTTACATTAAAGATGAAAAAAAATCTGAAGTGATTTATCGTTATTGCATCTAAAAAACCTGGCATTTTAACAAGACTGTAGACTTTTTATATCCACTATATAACTTTACCCAGCAATTGTTATAATTGTGGTAGGATATCAGCATTCTTACCTGTGAAACCACAAAGCTTTTTTTTTTTTAATGCTTCTGTAAAAGTTGGATTTCTCAGACAAAAACATTTTGTCTGAAAAAAATCTTGTGTTCAGCAACTTCTCACATAAAACACTTATTTTATCTCACTTTGTCTCCTTTTCTGTTTTTGTTAAGCTGGACTACTGTGCAAGCTTAACAAATCTTAAGACAGTTTCTGAGAAAGAGAACTACAAATTTGTTCAGGTAAATTAAACTTTTTGCTTTCACTGGGTTTTTAAAATTAAATGACTATGGCATCAGTTCTAGCATGTTGGGTGGCTTGACAAGACACAGTTGACTCAAATTGGACTCCCAAGAGTGATCATCAGTGGTTCCTGAATAGTAAAACAAGGTCTCAGGTAGACTGCCATATTCCCAGGCACACCATCTTCAGAAGGTTTATTAATCACTTGAGTGAAAAGATGGAGAGATTGATTAATAAATTTGCAGATAACCAAGAATTGGATTAGAAAGTTAATATATTAGGACATATATATCATCTAAATGATTTGAGTAAATTTGAGAGTTGGGTTAAAAATAAAATGAAAGTGAATGGGTAAAGACAAAATGCTTCACCTAGAAATACAAGTCAAATGTATAGGATGGGGGATACTGGCTTGGTAATAGCACTTGGGGAATAGTAGCTGATTGCAAACTAAATTTGAGTCAGCAACATGATGTGGTAGCAAACACAATTCAGGTTGTTTTTAACCAGAAGTATAATTTCCAATTCATGCAAGATAATAGTTCAGTTTTGCACTTTAAGTATAGTGGCCAGTTCTGGACGTTGTATTTTAAGTATCTCCCCTCCCTCCAAACTGGAAACGTTTCAGAGAATTATTGATGATTATAATCAGTGATATGGAAATCAAGTCCTCTGATTAAAGGTCTGATTATATTTAGTTTTGACAGAAGTTTGGGGAGAAAAGAGAGAATAGAATGGTGCTAATCCTAATTTAGATTCCTGTACTAAGCAAGTTGGAATTGGTGTAAAATCTCTCCTTCCAGCTCTCTTGATTCTACTGTGCAATTGTTATAAGATGAAAACTGAGATGAAAGCCCACAATTTTCCATAAGATTATATACCAATTATATATCAAATGCTTACCACTGGAAAAAAAATAACTTGCTGTTCCATGCTGATTTTATATTTTCCTTTTTCTTTATTAGGGAGACATCTGTGAACCCAATTTCATAAAAGAATTATTTGAGACTGAGAAAATTGATATAGTGTTACATTTTGCAGCTCAAACGCATGTAGGTGAGCATGGCATATCCCTGTAATTGTCACCATCTTGCAGGATTGATAAAGCATTCTTCAGTAGCTTCCAGGATTTGTAGAAGGGACAGAGCTAATGCTTCATGTAATAAGCCACATATTATGATGTGGTTGGTGGTGGAGACTTAAATAGTTCAGTTTGCCAGCAGTTGAACCCTGTTGAAATATAGATTATATAGATTAAGTAGAGCAATTTTTAGACAGTCTGTTATGGTCATTAGAATTTTTATTTGGTGTAGACTTAAATCTAAGTGCAGCACAGCCTTATTTTTCATGCAATTTAGTTATGTTGCTGCTACATTTACTGGAATATTTGAAGAATACTACTTTTTAAAATAGGGTCCTCAGTTCTTATGATTATAGAAAAGGAACTAAATATGTACCAATTCATAAAATGATTTTTTTTTTGAAAGGACCATGGCTGCATCTGGCACAGACATTGCACTTTTAAAGCTTAATATGCACAATTCTGCATTAGATTCTGCCCTGCAATAATAATTTTAAATATACGTTTTCCCTGTTTGTCTGCTATTAAGTCTGACAATCGATTTTAGAATATCTAGCTATTCAAGCTAAAGTGCTATATGTTTATTTAAATGATTTATTTATGGCTTTTTAATTTTTTAAAAAATCAAGGTTCTCCTGAACCATAAGCATAAAACATGGTTTAAAATGTAATAATGCTACTATGCATAAGCTCCACTGATCTAGACTTCCAGTGTTCTCTTATTATACGTGTCTGAGGCATTATCTAGGATTTCTTTGCCCAAAGTTGGGAGGCTTATGAATCTCTCTCTGTTCACAAAGAAAGAGGAATGCTCTTAGCTGTTTGCTTTATGCTTCTGTGGGCTGTCAGGTTGCAGCCTTAACATTTTTAGAAGCATTTTGTTATGTGATGTTTGGGGAATAAATAACATATTTTTCTGTCAGAGCATTCTGTTAAGGATGGTAATTGTTTTCAGTTGTCAAAATGACACCTTCTTTATTCTTTTTGACTGAAAATGTAGGTCTTTCATTTTGGCACAAACTTGAGTTCAACTATGTTAATGTTTATGGAACGTACATTCTGCTTCGGGCTGCTCATAAGGCTAATGTGGAAAAGTTTGTATATGTCAGCACTGATGAAGTCTACGGAGGAAGTTGTGATAAGGTGAGCTGTTATAGGTTCAAATTCTTGCCTTTTTTTTCCTGTGTGGTTCGGAGTGATTTTTCAGCTCCCAACTCTTATAAAGAAATTATATCAATATTTTAAATCCTTATGTTGTTTCCTATTAAAAAAAGGCATTGAAGAGGCAATTTGCATGTATACTTATAGAATGTTTCCTGATTGTAATTTGATGTACAAGTAAGCAGAACAAATTATGAGTACAGACAGTCCTGAGGTTACGACAGTAGTTGGGACCAGAATTTCCATAACTATTGTGATGTTGTGACCATATCACTTAGCAACGGCAGTTCTGGCCATTGTAAAGAGTGGGATCAATAGGCAAGGATCTCACATGGTTGTGACTTCCTGCTAGCATCTCAATTGACTTTGCTTGTGAGAAGCTGGCAAGGAACATCAGAAATCACAATCCTGTAACTGTGGTTCAGTATGGTGGTTAGAACTCTCAGGACTGGTCATAAGTACAATTTTTTTCACTGTTGTAACTTTGAACGTTTGCGTAATGAATGGTCATAACCTGAGGACTACTTGTATATATTTTGCAACTGGATACTTAAAACTTGTTGCCGGTATTGGAGTTACTTGTACCAGTTAACTGGAGCCATCTGTAACTTACTGCTATCTGTGCTAAAATTTACTCCATGTAAACTTTTGCTGCAGGAATTTGATGAATCTTCACCCAAACAACCCACAAATCCTTATGCAACGTCTAAGGCAGCGGCTGAATGCTTTGTCCAATCTTACTGGGAAAGATACCAGGTGAGCATAAATTACTGTAAAAAATTGTATGTGTCCAAAGGGATGTGAATGCATAACAAAAGCTAGTGATTTGTGCCGTAGAGCTGGGAAAGGTAATTTGGAGGCCACATTTATTAGGGGGAGGTTGGGATCCACCTCAATCTCACCCATATGCCAAGGTGAGGTTGTGGCTTTTGTTTAGCATGGAGAAAGAGCTGGGTATTTTAAACTGCATAAAAGTTTTTTTAAAGTTTATACCATAGTTTCCTACCATTATTTGCCTCCCAATGGGGAGAGACCATGCCACTAATTTTTAACAACTTGTTTGAAAGCAGATTTAGAAATTAGGTGTAGCTTAGGGGCCCTGGGTTGCTCGCTTGTTTTTAGAAACCAGCTTGTTCCTTGGACTTTCATCTTTAATGTTAGGTGTAGTGGATCAAATTAGATCTTCCTGCTAAATGTGCCATTTTAATCATCTTAAGGCCTTTCTGCCTTAGCAATGTATGTTTTTTTGTTGTTCTGTCGGCAAAAAATAATGGCTGAAGTCAGGCATTACCTGAGTGCACCTGGACATCAGCCCTTAATATCAGTGCTAAATTTGGGTGATGAAATGTCTGCAAGACAACAACCAAGCTCAGAGAGTATCAAGGACCCCTCATTTCAACCCTAAGCCACAAATACACTGTCAGATCTGCCTCAAACATGTACAAACAGTAGAAATGATCATTGGCTCCATTTGTTGAGAAAGGTATATTTTATTAGAAATGAAGTACATTGCAGTAGTGCATAGCCAGAACTGAGATTCAGGTTCCAAAATCCCTAAGTTGAGCTTCTCCCTCCCTTAACTGCTTTGCATCACTGATCCCCCATGACCAATCAGGTTCAAACAAGTTTTCAGAACAATCACTTCAGGTGTAGTTTCATATGCAGCTGCATTCTTCTCCCAGCCAGGTGACCTTGAAGCAGCGTCTGGGGTAATACAGCAGTTACTACTTTCACTTTCCCCCAAGCATCCACCCTCCCCATGACAGATTGTCACCGTATGGTAATGACACACAATCAAACATTAAGTGGCAGTTAACATATTCTGTTTTATTGATATCAGTTCTTAGTAGTAAATCTGAGAAGCAAAAAAAAAAACAACCTGTAAGGGAATTGTTGCTGTTCTGGCAATAGTAATTATGCCATCAGGAATGGGTTTACCTGGATATCACTCATGTTAGGTCATTAATAGCAGTTTTGACTGGGTTCATTTTAATACAGTTGTCATGTGTACGTTAAAGTTTCCAGTGGTTATCACACGGAGCAGCAACGTTTATGGACCTCATCAGTTTCCAGAAAAAGTAAGTTAAATCAAGGTCTTTTTCTTAAGCTTTTATAGTTTACCATAGAAATATGTTTCTTTCCCATGTTCCCTGAAAAAGTGACAAACTGTATACTGTTTTTAGGACAATTCATGATATGGTCAAGCTATAATAAATAGACTTGATCAGGTCAATCTTCTCATATACTCAGGGCATTTTTTTTTAATCTGTAAAATGTACCAAAAGCTGCACCTGCATCTGTTATCAGATTCCATAATGATCCAAAGGCTTGACCATTATATATCTGTGCTTAGAATAAAGTATTTGCCACTTTATGTCCAAACTGAAGTTTTGAGATTTCTGATGGGGATAGGTTGAACTATTTACCGAGCAAGATGGGTATCCAATTAGTACAATTTTTAACTTCTAATTATTTTGGAGTGGGATGTGACCAAACTTGTTTGCTGGCCATCCTTGGGCTAGAAAGTGATTTTTGTGAATCTATCTCTGTCACTGATAATTGCTTACAGGAGAATTGGTCTTAGTGTCTCCAATAGCCCAATTAAATAATAATTTTGTGTCTAGCCTATATTTTAAAGTTTTAATTTACAGAATGAACAGCATGAATGTTGAACAACTCAAGTTTCTAGTATGTGAAAATGGGCTTTGCTGCTTTAAGAATTCCAGATAGATAAGGAGCGCTCTGTTATGGGTTAATGCTGCACATGCATCCCCTTTACTCTCTCCAGCAGCAGCACTATGCAGATATGTGCCTGTTACTTGCCACCACTTTCCCTTTTAATCAGCTGCTTTAAGAGTTGAAACAAGGCTTGAGGTTCTTCTCATTCCGCCTCATGCACACAAAGCACTTCCTGATACCAGCTGCATAACTCAGTGCAATTTTTTGAAGGAAGGTAGGGATTTTTATGTTTATTGATAGGCTTGCCCCAGCTAGGAAAGAAAGATCTTCGACTCCATTATCCATGAAGTGATAAGTTCTTTTACTAAGGAGTAGCGGTTGCAGCAAAAACAAGGCAAGATCTAAGGTTCCTGCATTTCCCCCTTTTTCCCTTTTTCCCTGGCCCTTCCCCCTTGATTGGTTCGTCTTCGACCAATGATGTGCCATATAGGTGTTTTGGGAACCACTCAGATGTTTTGTGCCACTTGGCGCAATTCGCATTGTTTCCCAAGCTCCAGGACCTTGAAGGTTGGAACAAGCTGGTTCTTATACCTCTGGTTTCCATCAAATCTGTCTCTCACACACACCCTTTTAGGTCAACTCTACCTTTTACATGCCAATTGCCTACTTTCTTTTTGCCTCTCCGTCCATTGATTGATGGCAGGATGCCAGCGAGGCGCCAAGCTAAGATGGCAGATCTGAAGCTAGCATTAATGAGAACTTACTTGCAGCAATGAAGCTACATCGTTTTCTGTTTTAAAGTAGTATGAATTTTAATAATTGTTCATTTTGTCTTTTATATTTCCTAGGTTATTCCTAAGTTCATTTCTCTCTTACAGCAGAATAGAAAATGGTATGTATTAATATGTATGTGTGTGTTCATTTAAAAACAACTGTGTAAGAAAATAAGCCATGTCGCACCCTGAAAATTGAACATATAGCTAAAAATCAGATATGCCTATAAAATTAGTTCCTTTCTTATTGCCAAAGAAGTTTGTAAGAAAAGGGAACAAAGGGTTTTTAAGAAAAGGGAACAGAGCTTTGAGTTTGGTGTGTATTTAATTTTTATTTTAATACATATAATTATGTTTCCATATATGAAATTCTTAATTTATATAGTGGGGAATTGTTTAGTACTGTTAAATATGCAATATAAACAAATGGGGAATGGGTACTCAAAGCCTGGATCTATTTTAGTGTGTGTATTGCTTTTGATCAAATGAGAAGCTGTATTTGGGTGTTTAATATCTTTCCACCAGCAGAGGTCATAGAATTTGTGCTAGATCATGTTTATTGTTTTGTGCTTTTCCCTAATCTAAAATCTTGGTTGAGGAAGCTGTATGCTTCTGTGTATTAATCTCTTTTTCCCCTCCCACGGTCCCCAGCAATCTGCAGTTTAGGAATGTCATGTTTTATGTGTCATCTAGAATTTTACTGTTAATAAAAATTGTAGATTATTATTTGCTTTGAACTTGGCCTTTCTTTTTTGCATACTTTACCCAGCAAAGACTATTAATTTGAATAATAAAATGAAAGATTTAGAGATTTCTTCTGTCTTTTAGTGAGTGTTACTCTTTGAAAACTTGACTAGACCATTCTGCTATTAGCGAGGGCCTTGCTTTTAATAATCCATATTAAAAATTATCTATTCTTGTGTTTTCCTTTAGTTGCATTCATGGTTCAGGACTTCAGAAAAGAAATTTTCTTTATGCTAGTGATGCAGCAGAAGCATTCCTTACTGTTCTGAAGAAAGGGCAGCCAGGTGAAATCTACAACATTGGGACCAGTTTTGCTGTGTCTATTACCCAGCTTGCAAAGGAATTAATTCATCTTGTGAGTAAACTAAATTTGAAAATAGGTGAACTAAGCAAAAGCAGTAAAATGGGCCAGAGCTGACTTGAGCATTTCACTAGGGCAGATCTTGGTTTTATTTTAAATGTTTGACATTGTAAATCTCTTTTTGCTTCAGTTTTTTTTAATGTTTGAAATGTAATTAAAAAGCAGTCATGTGACAAACCTCAAGATTAAATCAATATTGTGACACCTGACACTGGGGGGGATATAAGAGAAACTACCTCTGGTAGGTAGTTGTGTCATTCACATTCCTTCCTGTGAGTAGAGATCTTTACTCAAATAGTAATAATTTAAAAAGATCCTGAAACTCTTCCCTCAGGAAGAAGATGGCTTGTCTGTTATAACGACTGGTCCACTGAAATTATGCAATGAACAGAGGGGAAAGGAAATCCTGCAGGAAGGAAGCTAAAATTTTCAGGATTTTAACTCCACCACATTATCATTTTTATTGTTCTAAAATAAAATAAGATAACGAAATATAAAAGGAAAACAATGGGGAGGAAGAGGGATGGAAGTGAGGAAGGATGAAGAAAAATGAAAAGAAGCATTAACTCCCAACTATCTCTGTTGCAGCAAAATAAGGCATTAACATCAAATCACAACTTTTTGTGTTTTTTTTTCTCATAATAATATAAACTATCAGTTTCTATAAAGATCTTATCAGTCTAATCGGTAAAACCAAAAATCCTAAGTTTCTAGGATTTTAACTCCAAACCGGTAGTCCGACAAAGACCTTCCCCACCGCCCCCAAGGCACCCCGTGCTCCTTACCCAGGATTCCAATCTGTCCAGGATGGTTTAAGGCAGGGTGTCCAACCTTGGCAACTTTAAGACTTGTGGACTTCAACTCCCAGAATTCCTCAGCCAGCTTTGCTGGCTGAGGAATTCTGGGAGTTGAAGTCCACAAGTCTTAAAGTTGCCAAGGTTGGACACCCCTGGTTTAAGGTCTCCTGCTTTGGATGGGGTTGGACTAGAAGACCTCCAAAGTCCCTTCCAGTCTTATGATTCTATCTGGGCATCTTGCTTAAGGACAGTTTTACTCATCGACCCAGATTCTGGTCCCAATTTTGGCTATATATTCAGGGGCTACCTCTAGTCATCTCTTTTCTACTAGTTGCAACTTTTGAGGTCAAGCAACCTCCGTGAGCAGTGGTGGGATTCCAAACTGCGCACTACCGGTTCTGTGCACTTTACGGGTGCCCGTGTGCTTCCTGCAGGCGCGCGCAGCCCTCTAAGATCGCCATCACACAGCACTCAAAGATCGCCTGAGCCGTTTTTAGTTCAGCTGAGGCGCGGCAATCTGTTCTGCCGCATGAATCAGCTGAGCTAAAAATCAGTGGGATAAAGGACGCTAACACGCGCTTTGTGCATGCACGCAAGACTCAAAGATCGCCCTCGGTGAGTTGAGCTGTCTTTTAGCTCAGCTGAGGTGCGGCAATCCGCCCTGCCGCATGAATCAGCTGAGCTAAAAATCAGTGGGATAAAGGACGGGAAAGAGCAGAGGCGGGTGGGTGGGGCCAGCTGGTTCTCTGAACTGTTCAACATTTCTGCTAGCGGTACGCCAGAACCAGTCCGAACTGGCTGAATACCACCTCTGATTATGAGACTGTCCACAACATAGTTCCACAATAGAAAAATGGGATTATATCTACCCATTCATGTCTTCCCATTAGATATTCTTTTTTTTTTTGCATGTGTAATTCTATAATATTTAAGTTAGAATATTATGTTTGGAAGAATTCTGGTATTAGTCCACTATTAATGCACTTCAATTAATAACAAATCCATGTACAATAAAAGCTGTTCCAATTATTCATTGAACTATCTATTCAAAGAAGGTTAATTAAATCAAGATGATCAAATATTTCGTTGGTAATATGCATCTTTTCTTCATTGTCAGATTAAAAATACTAGTTCAGAAGCTGAAGTAGAACATTGGATGGATTATGTTAAAGACAGGTAAGACTGAGTAGGCTTCATTTCAAATCATTTGTTAGGATTGCTTTCTTTTTTTATAATCTTCTTAAACATTTACTATTTGTCACAGAATTAGACACCTAAGTCTCTGTTGTCAATTCTGAGAAAATGAGAATACACTGAAACTCGAAGTTGTCTGGCCCATTCCTTTGTGGGATGGGTTGTTGCATTGAGAAGACAGCATGGAGCTTTAGTGCATTACTTTTCCTTTCCCAGAGCAGAAAAAGTACAAGGCCTGTAGGCAACTTGGCACATAATCCCCAGCTTTTTGTTAGTCTTCCAATGGGAAGGCATTTCTGCATAATACTAAACTGGTTCCTGGCCACCTATTCAGTTCTAAGATTGAGAGAAAAGCTGCAGTTGGAAACGCTCTTTGTCTCACGGATGAGACTCTAAAGCAGGGGTGGGCAAACTACGGCCCGCGGGCCACATCCGGCCCGTTGGTCTGTCCAATGCGGCCCACCCCTGAAAAAAAATCGCTGCCATTGGTCTGTCCAATCTGGCCCGCCCCTGAAAAAAAATCACTGGGCGTGGCGTATTGCCCTGTGCCGCGTGGCCCCCAAAGCTGCAAAACAGTGCGGAGCGATCTAGGGGTAGGAAAGAAAAGCAATTTGCAAAGGCCTCGGCTGGGAGTTCGAAATCACCTTCGAGTGCGACCTCTCCGAAGGTGAGTCCCCGCCGATCCCCCCTTTTTTTCCGGGGCTTCCAGGTTTAAACTTTGCAAAGGCAAAGCTTGCAGTCTGGAGCGTCTTCCCGCCAAGGAGAGGGAAGGGTTGCACCTGGCGGGCGGGCGGGCTGCTTGAGCCACCTAAAGCTAGGCCGCTGCTGGTGGAGCCTTGCCCTGGCTTGGTGCCCCGTTTCCCGGCTCGGCGGTCCTGCTCGGGCGGCACTTTAAAAGCCTGCTCCCAGCACCCGAGCAACTTCCCAGCAACTTTCCGCTTGTTTAACTCGTGGCGCTGGCGCCTGAGCCCCGAGCCGCGGCGGAGGGGAAGCCCGGCGGGCGGGCAGGCAGGCGGGCTGCTTGGAGGAGGCGACCGGCGGCGTCCGGGCTTCCCTCCGCCGTGCGGCTCGGGCGAGGCGCGAGCGCCCGAAGTTAAAACGGCGGAAAGTTGCTGGGAAGTTGCTCGGTTTTCCGGGCTTCCAGGGCTTTGCAAAGGCAAAGTTTGCAGGCTGGAGCATCTTCCCGCCGAGGAGCAGGAAGGGTTCCGCCCGGCAGGCGGGCGGGCTGCTTGGAGCGGGCTGCTGTGCGGCTCGGGGCGAGGTGCGAGCGCCCGCGAGTTAAAACGAAGCCGCTCAGGCGGCACTTTAAAAGCCTGCTCCCAGCACCCGAGCAACTTCCCAGCAACTTTCGGCTTCCTTTTAATTCGCGGGCGTCGCGCCTGGCCCCGAGCTGCATGGCGGAAGGGAAGCCCGGTGGGCGGGCGGGCAGGCTGCTTGGAGGAGGCTCCGGGCTTCCTCTCCGCCAGGCAAGCGCCCGCGAGTTAAAACGAAGCCGAAAGTTTCTGGGAAGTTGCTCGGGTTTCCAGGGCTTCCAGGGCTTTGCAAAGGCAAAGTTTGCAGGCTGGAGCGTCTTCCCGCCAAGGAGCGGGAAGGGTTCCGCCCGGCGGGCGGGCGGGCTGCTTAAACTTTGCTCGGGCGGCACTTTAAAAGCGTGCTCCCAGCACCCGAGCAACTTCCCAGCAACTTTCGGCTTCCTTTTAACTCGCGGGCGCGCGCCTGGCCCCGAGCCGCGCGGGCAGAGGGGAAGCCCGGTGGGCGGGCAGGCTGCTTGGAGGAGGCGACCCAGCGGTGCTCCGGCAGCAGCAACAGGCAGTTTCGCCCGGCTCCGCTCAGGTGTCCGGCTGGGGCTGTCAGGAGTTGCTACTGCCGGCGCAGCTCCGTGCAGCTCCAGTCCCGCGTTGCCTTGGGAAGGAAAAGACAAAACCAGGAGCCGCTGAGCCTGAGCCTCTCGGTGCCGCTGCTCCTGTTGCAAAGCTCAGGCGCGCGCAGCCCTCTAAGATCGCCATCACACAGCACTCAAAGATCGCCTGAGCTGTTTTTAGTCTTTCCCTTCCCGAGGCAACGCGGGACTGGAGCCGCACGGAGCCGCGCCGGCGGTAGCAACTCCTGACTCAGGGGTCCTCCGAGGGGAGGGGAAGGAGGAGAAGAGGGGGCGGAAGGGGGGGGGCGATTCCCAAAAAATCTTGTGCTGACCCGGCCCGTCTGTCAAATTTTAAAAGTCAATGCGGCCCCCGAGCCAAAAAGTTTGCCCACCCCTGCTCTAAAGGCTTGTAATGACACTAATTTTCACCAGTCGCAGGTTTTAGATTTTAAAAACTGGGAAAGATTCAATCTCTGAAGGGAGAAGCTTTAAATACATTTCTTTGTGTAGAATAGGGAAGTATGTTTACTTTACAATTCTCTTTTTAACACTTCTATTTCATAATTTGTTTTTTGTCATTAGCACATTGTCTTACAATAAGGTCTAGGTCCCCCCCCATTTTTTTTTTTTGCTTCTGGTCTCAGTTTTTGTTAATTACCTGTCCCATCTCGTTTTAAAAGATTAGCAAAATTACCATCTGCACAGGGATTCTTGAAAAGGAGCAATTTGCAATCAGCAGAAATTAAGCATTGTGTATTGATTCTAAAGAATACTGATACTTAGAAATGTTTATGACTCATCTTAATTAAACAGTAAGAGGCATTGGGTGCAGTTGGAAGATGAAGAATTAAAAAGTATAAAATCAATTTCAAATGAAAGGGATAATCTGTAAGGATTAG
The DNA here is from genome assembly GCF_049901735.1 of Notechis scutatus. Lineage (NCBI taxonomy): Eukaryota > Metazoa > Chordata > Lepidosauria > Squamata > Elapidae > Notechis > Notechis scutatus. Next base: position 94,010,698 of record NC_142013.1, read on the forward strand.
ACTACATAAAAGCATGGAAATTTCAAAGAGATGGGGAATTATTAGTGTACATGTGTGGTTGTTAGCAGATACTGGCTGCTGATTTGGAGATAATTGCCTCTAAAGATTCCAGTGCCATCTTCAACTTTCAGCAGGATACAGAAATTCAAAAAATATCTCACATTAGCTCAGAATTATTTGGTGTTTTTTCTTCATTTTTAGCATCCCTTTAGCCAAAAAAGCAGAGGTAGGCACACTTTAAGAATAATATAGCCAGATTGACTTAGTTGAGACATTTGAGTTGTATAGTTGAGGCATTTCTGATATTAAGCAATGTTTTGATTTTCTAGAAGAGGCTGGCCCTTAAAGAGTTGGAGTTGAATAAATCAGATTTATCCAATAAACTTATTGGACAATAGTTGCTTGAAGCAATGTAATTAAAATATTGCAACACAGCTGAGCTTTTTGTAAAACAATCTATGTATAGTTTCTGAAACATCTTTTTTTTCCCTGTTACTAAATTACAGCATAACTTAAATGCCTCTCTGCTGATAAGTGGTGGGAGTTAGCATATGAACTTAAGAGTATGAGTATATATCTGATGTGGATAATGTGGAGTCATCTGTGTTAAATTACTGAAACTGACTGATGTCTTAAGAATTAGTTCAACCAAGAATATTCTGAGCATTTCATGAGCTCGTTAGAGATGACAAACTTCAAACATGCTTTTCAGGATTTCTTACATTTCTTGCATTTTCTGCAAAATGTTCTGAAATATAATAGCAAAGATCGGGTTTACCTATTAAAATCCGATTCTCCAAATTGATTTAAATCCAGCTTAGTATGATTAAGAGCCATGGTGGCACTGTGATTAGAATGCAGTATTGCAGGCTAATTCTGCTGACTGCCAAGCGGCATCTCAGCGCCTACCGATGGCACACTGTCACCCCTCGCACTTCTTAGCTGGGACTCCTACTTCTTCCCACTTAATGACCAGCATGGTCCTGGGGTTACGATGGCTTTACAAGAGCCCTGGCATTCACTATTGCATGCAAACTCTGCCCACAGCCAGGAGTTCAATCCTGACCGGCTCAAGGTTGACTCCACCTTCCATCCTTCTGAGGTTGGTGAAATGGTTTAGGACCCAGATTGTTGGGGTCGATATGCTGACTCTGTAAACCACTTAGGGTGACCTGTAAAAGCACTGTGAGGTGGTATATAAATCAAAGTGCTATTGCAATTAAATTATGTGTACCTTTTTGTTGTAATTTATACATGTGTATTATGTATATAATTTATATTTGAATTTACATTTTTAATTTACATATTCTGTCTGTTTGATAAAAATGGAATAGGTTGTGCAAAGTAAAATCCAAGTATATATGATCCAAATCTATTAAAATAAATAGACATTGTCTTTCCACCCCCAGTAACAATAATCTAGAATGTAGAATTAAGTTGCCTATATAGTATTGCTTATTCATTTTAAGGCTGTCTTTAGAGGAGGCAAGAATTAGTCTGATACTATGATTATGGCAGGCTAGAAACTGGGAGACTAACCTTCATCCAGTTACTCCCTTCCAACTCTAGGAAGAAGGCTTTAGCAAAACCATTTCTGAAAAAGTTGCCAAGACAAATGCAAGGACTTGTCAAGGCATCCACCATGAGTCAGCACTGACCTGAAATCAAAGATTTCCTTTATTTTAAAAATTAAATGGTAACATCTCACATGGGTCATTTCTGCAGAATTGTTTTCTCCAGTGTGGCACTTATCCTGTGGCTGTAGCTACTCCATTTGATATTTTGAATTATTTCAGTTGTATGACTGATTAATGTGGGATAACATTTGCCTTTGTTCTACTTACGTGCACATATTTTAATAGAACAAGAAAGGAGTCTTTTTCAACTTAAGGGCTGAGCCAAAGGAAGGTGGCTTTCTGGTGATAACTGACATAAATGCTGCTGGAAATAAAATGTTTCTATTGAAAAACTCTTTTCTTTTTTTAAAGACCTACAAATGACATGGGATACCCAATGAATTCTGGAAAAATGTATAGCTTGGGATGGAAACCCAAGGTCTCTTGGAAGGAAGGAATCAAGAAAACAAGTATGTTATCTGTACAGTGAAACAGGAGTGGGGCACAAGGGAAATGAGCAGCCATCATAAGCTAATTTGGAAAATAAAATCCACTTAATTCACACACCAATTTGTCACAGAATTAGACAGCTAAAGCTACAATTTCTATAGTGGGGAACTTAATTAAACTTGCTTTTGAGTTTTATGAGGTTAATTTTATCAGCTTGAAATCTGAACACAAATGATCTGTTTCAGAGCAGCTATTGTGTTTGGCAGAATGACTACTAAATCCTGGGTTTTAGTTGTCCAGTTGCCATGTCTTCTTAGACTCTCAGAGAGAGCTCAATGCTTAGTTACTGTATAAGAGCAGCAGAAAGTAGCTAATTCTTATCTACCATATTTTTTTGCACTATAAGACGCTCCAGACCACAAGACACATCTAGCTTTTGGGGAGGAAAACAAGAACAAAATAATAATCTGCCTCTGCCTCCCAGCAATTTGCTTCCTTGCAGCAAACAGCCTGGTCAGCTTCAGCACAGCCTGATTTAGCACAAGTAGCCGATAGGCGGTTAGATCGGCCTCCCAGAATACTGCTGATCGGCTGTTCCAAGCTGCGGGGATCGCCGCCACCACCACTGCCCATTGCCGTTGCTACCTACTGCCACCTCCACGCACCTCATTTTCGGCCTCCTTGCACCCCATTTTTGGCCTCTATGTGCCCCATTCCAGGCGGGGATTGCCGCCGCCTGGAACGGGCTGAAAATGTGGAGGCCAAAAATGGGGCACACAGAGGTGGCGATAGAGGGTGATGTGGCGGCAGCGATTCCAGCAGCCTGGAACAGCTGATCGGCAGTATTCTGGGAGGCAGCTGCTTGTGCTGAAGCTGACCAGGCTGTTTGCTGCAAGGAGGCAAATTGCTGGGAGGCAGAGGCTGACAGGTGGGGGTCAGTGGGTGGGTGGGGCTTCGGCAACATTCGCTCTATAAGACAGACATTTCCACCCACTTTTTTTGGTGGGGGGGGGAGTGCATCTTACAGTGCAAAAAATACGGTATATACTTTACATGTAGCATTTTTGTTTCAACAGAATACATTTTATCTTATTGCTTGCATGGTTCCATGTGTTCAGCTTCATCATTTATATCAGTGATCCCCAACCTTTTTACGCCGCTCGGTATCCCCAACCTTTTTTATGGCGCGCCCGGTACCGACATCAGCTGGGTGCCGCCATCTTGTTTTGATGAAAAAGTGCTTCCAGTGAGCTTTCTACCGGAAAAGCTCACCGGAAGCACTTTTTCATCAAAAAAGATGGTGGCGCCAGCAAGCCAGCGGCCCGGTAGGACTTGTTCCACGGACCGATACCAGTCCGCGGACCGGTGGTTGGGGACCCTGATTTATATGATGCATTTCTTGGGGGAGGGAATTGCAGCTCGGGTTTCGGTTCCATATGAAAAATGCAGGTAGTCCTTGACTTATGACCGCAATTGATCCCAACTTTTCTTTGTTAAGTGAGACATTCGTTAAGTGAGCTTTGCCCGCATTTTATGACCTTTCTTGCCACAGTTGTTAAGTGAATCACTGCGGTTATAAGCTAGTAACCCAGCTGTTAAGTGAATCTGGCTTCCCCCATGGTCTTTGCTTGTCAGAAAGCTGCAAAAGGGATCACATGACCCCAGGGACTCTGCAACCGTCATAAATATGAATCCGTTGTCAAGCTTCTGAATTCTGATCACCACATCATGGGGATACTGTAAAGGTCATCAGTCATATTTTTCAGTGCCATTGTAACTTTGAACGGTCACTAAACAAACTGTTGTAAGTCGAGGTCTGCCTGTATACTCATTCTGTCCTGAGAACATTAGTGGACGGGATTCAAAAACGCCTTTGTGTGAGTGAGAGGCATCTCTCTTTTTTTTAAAAAAGACTCCCTCTGCTTCTTTGCAAACTTCCACAGGCCTTGCGCTTCATTGTGGAAGATCCTCCCACAAATATATACCATACTAGAGGGTTGGCATGTCTCCCCCCCCCTTTTTTGGGGGGGAATATTTTGGTTCTCTAGAAAAACAACACAAGATTTTCTGTACTTTAAACACAGGAAAAATTTGTGGATTGGAATCCACATTTGAATGTGTGAGGCATTACGTAGATAAGAGTAATTTGATTTGATTTGAATGGAAAATAGCCTATTATATAAATCAGCCCAGCCCCATTCATCCACAAGAGATATCGCTAGACAACTAAGTGTACGCAAAGATAGAAATCCTTGCGGTTTTCAACTTCCACAGCTAGTCAATGCAGGCCAGGGATAGTTAGGCCAGCTAGTCAATGCAGGCCAGGGATGTCAAACTGGTGGCCCGCGGGCCGGATGCGTCATGCACAGGCCACGCCCACCTCAGTTCCGCAAAGGCAAAAAACATCGTGACGACGTCACAATTTGGCCTGTGGAGTGTTCGGGATTGAAAGGAAGAAACAAAGCTACTGAATAGGTAGGGTATGGATTATGTGAGCCACACGCATAGCAGCTTTGAGAATTCCTGAAAACAGTTCTGTCATTTCCTGGGATAGTGGGCTGCTTCTGTGGCTACCAGGCACAGCCATTGCTAATATAGCCATGATTGTCAGCCATTGCTAATATAGCCATGATTTTATAGCATAATATTTTTCCATCATTAGATGAGAAATTTCAATCAAATTGAAAATTGTTGGAAAGTTGCTAGTATGCAGAGAGCCCCTATAAGCTGTTACTGATGGTGAAAGGGTATAAGGTTATAAGTGGATTGTTAGTGACTAATTTCATTTAATTTCTTAAATTAAAACTGGCATGGATTTACCTTACAAGAGTGTTTATGGTGTAAATTATTTGTTTTGTTTTTAATCCTAGTTGAATGGTATCAAGAGAACTTCCACAACTGGAAAAATCCAGAAAAGGCTTTGGAACCGTTTCCTGTTGCTGGAGAATCTGTATGAATTTGTTTGCATCAGAGCTGAAAGGGAGGGAAAGAAGAAATCATACTACCTCAACATGTTAAGAGGAAAAAAATAGAGTGGTTGAAGATGAAGGTGTATTGTATTCAAGAAATAAGAAGTATCAGCAGAATAATAGAATCAAATTTTTGAATTCCCAATGTAATCCTCTTTGGGGCCAAATTAATTTTACAAACACTCCAGTACTGAAGCTTTAAAATGACATTTCAGGACAGTAACATTTATCCCTTTAAAATTGCACTTTAAAGTTGCTCTTTTGTATTGTTACAATATTGTATTATCAGTATTATTAAAATTTAGTCAATATTTTATACTTAAGGGGTAGGCATTTTCTTCATCATGTTTACCAGAGGACTTTAGTAATTATTCATTTTTAAAGTACTGCTCTGTGCTGATACCTGATGATTCCAGAGCTGAATTGAATTTTTCTACTTGCTCAACAGAAATTGATTTATGGACAATGAAGTCATATTTTAACAGAATAAAAATATATTTCAATTATATTTTATATTTATTTTATAAAAAATACTCTGCGTGAAATAAATTACTAGATTCTTTTAAGGGCGATGAGTGTTTTAAGATTCATATAAAGCAGGGGTGTCAAACTGGCGGCCCCTGGACCAAATGCATCATGTGCAGGCTGCACCCACCCCAGTTCTGTGAATGGGAAAAGCGTGAAATGCCACATGATAGCAACATGACGTGGCGAGTTTGACACCCATGATATAAAAAGCATACTTATGGTTCTTCTGAGCTAAAAGTATGTGTGGAGTCACCTCTCCTTGGTTCAAATGCATTCATTGGCTTCCTGGTTTCCAGCTTCCAGTCATCCACAAGTTCAAAATAAACGTGTAAGAATAGCGTCGGCCCAATCTACAGCAGCATGTAAATTGTATTTTCACTAAAGAATGCTGAAATAATGCTTGCATAATGGAAACCTTCAGATTTATCTGAAAAATATTTTGCAATGTGATTAAAAAGGATCATTATTCTTTTAGTTTTAAAGAACAATGATCCTTTTTTAATCACGTTGCAAAGTATGTATGGTTTGACAGTTCCTGCAATACTTAGGTAAGAAATCTGAATTAATTTGGTAATTCAGACTTGGTAATTCAGGACCTTTTCTAGATACTTTCTAAAAATAAACTAAATGCTCATTAAAACTTATGTGAGGCACATCATCGCAGAGAAATAGAGCCATTTGTTAGGATAAAAGTTATATGTAGTAACATTTTACACCACAGGAATCAAATACTGGTCAGCATGAAGAGGAAAAAAATATTAAAGCAGTGGTCCCGTTTATACTAATTACTAAAAATAACAAGATACAAAAAAAAAATATATCTCATCATTAAGCATTGAAATCATCCAAGTGTCTGCTTAAAAACATTTAAAAGGTTTCCTGAAAACAGGAGGTCTGGGACATTTTTTTCCATGATGTAAAAGCATGTTCCCTTCAATTTGATGAAGGCAAGATCTTTAGCAAGCTTTCTCTAGTTGACCTAATCAGAAGGACAGAGTCTGTGGATGAGAAAATGCCAAACACTCCCTTGAGAACTGATAACCGTATAATTGGTTGCCCCAACTGAATGTACTCCAGCAATAACACCATTTCCAGAATTGCTTGAAAAGCATACACTATTTTCTTCATAAGCATGTTAATGGTCAAAACAAAATTGTGATTGCAATTTGGAAACAGTTCAAAACTAACCCTCCTACAGAAAAAACTTTAAAATTCTACCTGCTCTTAGAGTTGTACTTAATAGATCTATTGTAGATTTTCTGCTGTGTGGATTGTCTCCTCTCAGAGCTGGGAACTCTATATATGTGATTTTATTTATTTAGGTAAGTTATATGACAGCCAGTTTTGCAATAGTGGTTTCCAAGAATTAAAATAGCTGCAAGAAGTAACCTGTGATGTCTGAGGTAAAAACTGTAGCAGGAGAATACTCCCTAAACTCTTGGCCCGAATGCCAAATGGACTCTCTCCCATCATCCCCAGCCAATAGCATCAATGATAGGTATACCAGTTCAGAATGTCATCCGAGTTTTCATAATTACAGCTAAATTCAAGCTTGGGAACAATTTTATGGGGAAAAAAACATAGCCAAGCTGAAATGGAAAATGATTAATGGAAGAGGTTGATATGCTGATTTTTGACTTGGGTTTCGATGTATCTGACTTATGCTGGTATTTGATAGCTGAAATTGCTCAAAGAATGATAACTTTGCTGGTTTGGTGTGTGTATGTTTGTCTTTAAAAAAACAACACAGGGTTGTGTATGAAATCCAATGGAACTGAATCCAGCATCCCATAATCAAATGAATTATGGGGAAAAGCTTTAAAAATAAATGATGTTAATGTAATGTTGAACTTTGTACCAAAACTCTGGAAATTTTATCAGGAATTATATTCTATATAATATTCCAGATGTCAAGAAATGGTTTTTGGAACTGTGTTTGTTTTTAAAAAGGAAATATTTCCTTCCAATTGAAGGATGCGGTTACATATGGTAACATGTATTATTAGTAAAAGCAAGTAAGCAGAGATTGTCATATCACACAATAATATTTTGTACAGATATTGCAGTAGTGTATTCTTTAGTTAACCAGGCAACTAATTATAAATGAGATTTTCATCCTAATTTGTATTTTTAGTTGGCTTCTTTTTTAAAAAAAACATTATGTGTGTGTGTGTGTGTGTGTGTGTGTGTGTATATATATATATATATATATATATATATATATATATATATATATATATATATATATATATATATATATATATATATATATATATATATATATATATATATATATATTAAAAAGATTATTTTCATTATCGTTCTTTACAGCCAGCAGTTGTCAAGATTGTCTAGAGTAGTTTTCCCAACCTCAGCTACTTTAAATTGAGTGAATAGCTCTTCTATTAAGCGCTGGCTGGGAATTCTGGGAGTTGTAGTCCGCTCAGTTTAAAGTTGCTGAGGTTGAGAAACTGCTCTAGTCTAGGCAATCTTGACAACTGCTGGCTGTAAAAAAAAATTACAATGAAAGTGATGTACTGTACTTCACCAGATCGTTGGGTTATCTGTTTTATCATTTTTTCCAACCCTGTGTGGATTTTAGTCTAATATTTCTTTGCGTCTGAACACATATGGTAATATGAACCAGGTATCTGATGACATTTCCAGCATTTATCCGATTTATTCTTAAAACATTCTCACAAGTCTCGTCCGGGTAGGTGCCACCTGTAAAACTTCTTACACAAATTTTCTTTATATGCAAGTTGACATTGTCATTTTATAATTTTGAGACCACAATTTTTGCCACTTATCCAAATCAATCCCATATCCAAAATTTCCCCCCCAAGCAATCATCGTTTCTTTAACTTGCTCCTCCTCCAATTTAAATTCTAATAGATATCCATAAAGTTTTTTTAACTACCTTTTCATCAGTACCCATCCAAATTTTATCTAAGTCAGTCAACTTATCGTAGATCGTTGGGTTATCTAGCCTGGAGTCCGAGGTGCTCTGAGAGGCCGACAGTTGAAAGGTGATGATGATCGACGCGGGCACGAACTTCTCGCTTTCTACCCAAGAGATTTTTGCTTAGGAACGCGGCAGAGACGGAGCAAGAATGGGGCGGAGAAGCGCCCTCTGGACGTGGGCAGAGGTAATGCAGCCCCATTTCACGCGCCAGAGATTAAGAGGGAAAAGTAGGTTCTTTTGCTCAAAGGAGGGACCTTTTCCATCGCTCTTACCTGCTTCTGCGGTTCCATTCCAACCTGCAGGGATGTTTTAATTCAAGACTTCCTAGAGATCCTCAGCCATTCCAGGTCATAGTTTTGTCCCAAGGGTGCTTTTTCAAGAGGCAGCTGGACTTTCTGGTTTTTTCTTTCTTTTTTTTGAAGGCTTGGATGAGAAGCGAAACGTCTTCAGAGAAAAAGCAGAAAGTCCAGTTGAAAAGGCACCTTTGGGATTCCTCGTGGTGCAATTCGCATGGCGAGAACTGCTCTCCCATGCTTATAGTTCTGTCCAATTATGCCATTTGTTTCTACTCGCCAAACGAAGGCAACAGGGGCTAAAGCTGTGAGATTTGCATCATGAATCCGAGTAGCTTCTAGTGGAAAGATAGCCGGTGCTTTTAGTAAGCGTTAGAAAACCAGCCTCGTAAAAAAAGCAAAATAAAAGCCCTTGAGTGATTTGCACCTGTTGGCATGCAAATTATTAGTAGTAGTAGCAGAAGCAGCTAATTAAGGAGAACTGCGCGCTGGACCAAAAGAAAAAAAAATCCAACTGTATATACTACTAGATCTTTCCGTTATTTGAAATATAACTAACGCAGAGATCCAATAAAATCAGCAGAAAAGAATCGATCAAGTTTTTTCTACTTCATCTGGAAGAGAAGTTGATCAACTGCCGAAATAGCTCAGTTGGGAGAGCGTTAGACTGAAGATCTAAAGGTCCCTGGTTCGATCCCGGGTTTCGGCAATCTCTTTTCTGTTCTATTTTTTTTTTTTTTTACTTTGCTCAACAAGAATGTTTCTTCCCAATCTCGACCCGGTTGCAGAACAGCCTCGTGTAATCCCGTGTATCGGAGGAATACACGTGAAGGAATTATTGCTGCTCTTTTCCACAAGGTTTTCGGTGCATAATAGGAGGAAGGAAAAAGACGCTGCGGGTGGAGAGAGGGGGGGAAATGGGAGGGGGGGAGAGAGAGAGAAAGGAAGGAAGGAAGGAAGGAAGGAAGAAAGGAAAGAAAGAAAGAAAGAAAGAAAGAAAGAAGCAAGCTGCCTTTGAAAATACTTAGCTGGACCCCGCAGCCTAACTTGATTTCTGGAATTGCAGCAGGAGAAAATACAGGATATTAGTTCATTTTTAGCCTTTCTCATGACCTCCTGTTCATGTGAAGTCTTGCATTGGAGACTTGGTGTTTGGTTCAAAAGTGGGACTTGCTTCCATAGTTGGCTAAGTTCTCCGGCGCCCCCAGTTTGGCCTGGAGCTGAGAAGAGCTTGATCCCTGAATTTGAGATATAGACAATCCCAAATCTGAGGGCTTCTTTGTCCACCCGAAAATAGAAATCACCAACCAATTCAAGCAAAGCAAAAAGCATTTATTGGAGGGGTGTCGTGTGTGTGTGTGTGGGGGGGCACTTCCAACAAAACCAGTGTATTGAATAAAATAACACTGATTAATTTTTTAAAAAATGTAGGGAAATGTAATAAATATGTTGCTGTAGTTATATGATTCAAGGAGCATTGAAGGGTTAACCTACACAGATTAGTATGGGGCCCCTATGCTCGTGGGACCCACGGGCAAGTGCCCATCAGGCCCAGTGGTGGGATTCAAAAGTTCCCACCACCGGTTCTGTGGGCGTGGCTTGGTGGGCGTGGCTGCAGGGGTGGGATTGCTGAGAGGTTAAAAAGGACCTAGGAGTAGGGCGGATGGGTGGGCCCAACTGCAGAGCATCGGAGAGACTTAGAGCAAACCGGTTCTCTGCCAGCTGATCTTCGGCGCCACCGGTATGCCAGGACCGGGCTGAACCGGTAGAATACCACCACTGATTAGGCCCATGCTATTAACTGGAAGAATAGTGGATTCTACTTTGGGAGGGATTGTCCAGATAATTTACTAGAATTTTGTTCAGGCAAAAATTCCGGATGGGAATATTTGTCCTAAACTGTTATTGCCTCAAGCAGTGAATCAGATTCTTCAAGCTTTCTCAAAGCGTCAACATTTTGAGATTTAAGTTATACCAAGTGGCCACAGGAGATGTGTGATCTCTCCCATCGTGTCTGAAAAATTCATTTTGAACTAGCATATGCTGAGAACATGCCATGTGATTTGGCAGCATGAAATTCCACGTACAAAGCTGCATCAGGGACTATGGATCCCATCATTAAGCATCATAAGGTTCCAATATAAACACTGATTTTCTGTAACATGAAAAGCTTCTTTAAAATAATAATAAAAACATCAAAAAGATCCAACCAACCTTAATTTTGAGTAGAGAAGTAGACGTACAGAGTTTTCCTTCCGCAGATTGACTCTCTAGGGCTGAGGATTCTGAAACATGATCCTAGAATTTAGCCTTAATTTAGCTTCTTGTCCTACCCTCAGGTGCTTTGGAGAATAGCTTGACTCCCTCTTCTTTGTGGCAACCCCTGAGACATTGGACCACTGCTAACCTGTCACCCCTATTCTTTCTTTTCATTAAACTAGACATACCCAATTCCAGCAACTGTTCTTTATATGTTTTAGCCTCCAGTCACCTAATCATCTTTGCTGCTCTTCTCTGCACTCTTTCTAGAGTCTCAACATCTTTTTTACATCGTGGAGACCAAAACTATGCAGTATTTCAAGTGTGGCCTTACCAAGGCATTATAAAGTGGTATTAACACTTCACATGTTCAGGTGTGTTCAGGTTATTGTTGTGAGGCAAATAGGAGGAAGGTATGTTCTCTGCCGTGAATTATTTGTAAAAATAATAAAGGTGGGACATAAATAAACAAATAAAAATCAACAAAACTAAATTTGAATTATTGCTGAATAGCATCAAGAAAAATTTGCCTGATATACTCCAGTCTTTACCCTAGCAGGATGAAATGATCCCAAGAAGCTTAACACCACAACAGTAGTTTAGCAACCATTTCTGCAGCGTACAGCTTGTTTGAGACCTGCATTTATTGGGAGTGGTGGTGTGGTAAATCAATGAATGTTGAAGCAGATAGAAAAATACTTTGAAAACCACTGAAAATGGGAGTTGTTTTTTGCAGAAGTGTGTCTCAACCTTGACAATTATTAGATGTGTGGACTTCAACTTCCAGAATTTTCCAGCCAGAATTCTAGAGGGTGAGGAGAACTTGGGAAATTTGGCTGTAAGAGTGCCTCTGTGAGGTTTAAACCTAAGTAAAGGTTAGAAGCATTTATTTAGTGCCAGAAAAAGTATAGACATGTTTTAAAACTAAAGAAACCAGGTGATGACCCATTGTAACCTAATTAACATAAAAAATTGATCCAATTCTTTGTTTAAATGTTAATAATAGGGCCTATACTGGTCTCTATCTTTCTCACACACTCCATTCAATCACATTATTTTTATAGTTGGCCATGCTTTCTCTTTCTTCTCCCCCCCCCAATAAGAATAAGAATAAGAAAGAATAAGAAAGTTATATGAACTGGGCTGTAAAATTCAACATAGGCTGCTCTCAAGCCAGATACATCTCTGAATAACTCACTGAATTTTAAATATTTTTTGAAGTACATTAGAAGCTCTGTCATTACTGAAGCCATTGAGGAATCCAGTAAGAAAATATCTTTGAAACGATGACAAGGCAGGACTTTAGCCAGGCTGCCACATTGCTATATGTATATATGTGTACGTGTGTCTGTCTAGCTACCTTTCAAACTTTATTGAAAATTTTAAACACAATACAGACTAACGCAAAGTAAAATAGAGTGAAAAGGGGGCAAAAAAAAAGAGAAAAAGAAAAAGTCCCCTAAAAGTATAGTAGCAGATACAGTAAATAAGAAAGAAAGAGAAAAAGGTATAATTCCAATCTTCTTTACAGCAGTTATAAATACAATCATAAATTGGCCCCCATCTCTAAAGTTACACCTTGACTCTCTTTCTTTCTAATCATCAAATCATAAATAATATCAGGTTTTTTTTTTCTTTGTATGCAAAGAGTCCATAAGTGGTTTCCAATTGCTGCCGTTTTGATTATTTTGACTGTCCCTACAGATGCTATGAAATATTTTTTTGTCTATTTCACATTAGATGTAATCAGGAAGACACTCTCTTATTCGTTCTCTCTAAACCACAGAAGAGTGAAAGAGAATATTTAAAATTTCTTGTACCTGGATGCTCTTGATCTTCCAATGATAAGTACAATTTGCTAGCCTCTTAATGAAGACCTCTGTCTTTGTTGGGACATGATTGGATGTGAAACAGTCTTGGTGTTATAGCTAGAAAACAGATGGCATAAAACGTCATTTGAATATACTCTGACTTCATCTTAAATTCATGACTGTCTTCCTTTTAAGTATACATATGGCTGTTATAAAACAGTAGGACTCTCAGGGTGATCTTAGGATCCTTGCAGAGGCATTACAATTATCATTATTGATCTTTTTTTAAATATTTTTTTTATTTTTATATCCAGGTTGCTGGATAAGAAAGCTACCTGGACCTGGGGGCGATGAGAAGAAACCGCATTCCAGGAAATCAAAGACTTACTCACATCAGACTCTGTGCTGATCCAATACAGTGAAACCTTGCCACTAACATTAACCTGCGATGCATCACCATTCGGCGTTGGGGCCATACTCAGCCACACCTTACCCAATGGAAGAGAAGCACCGATCGCGTTCTACTCCAAAACACTATCCAAGGCAGAGAGAAATTACAGCCAACTGGACAGTGAAGCGCTAGCCGCAATAACTGGAGTCAAGCGATTCCATGAATACCTCTATGGCAGGACCTTTTCACTGATTACAATCCATAAGCCGCTTCTAGGAATACTCGCAGGGAACAAGGCCACCCCCAACATATTGTCACCACGAATGATGAGATGGTCCGAGTTCCTTGCCGCATACAGCTACAATTTAATCCACCGGCCAGGGAAGAACATATCACACACTGACGCCCTGAGCCGTTCTCCCCTACCTGAATTGGAAGATGACCCGGCACCAACCACATCCACTCTACAAATTGAGACATTACCAAACCTACCCATAACCGCATCAGACATCGCAAAAGAAACCGCAAGAGACAAAAAGCTGGTGCGGATTTTAAACTGGGTAGGTAAAGGGTGGCCGGAAACCGAGAATGTTGAGACTTTTAAACCATTCTGGAACAGACAAACAGAACTCTCGATTTTGAAGGGATGTGTACTATGAGGGGATCAGGTTATCATACCAGAAATACTAAAGGAAAAAATACTGTATATATTGCATGAAGGACACCCGGGTATTGTAAGAATGAAATCCCTGGCCAGGAGTTACGTATGGTGGCCAGGGATGGATAAGGATATTGGGACATGGGTGGTAACATGCACACAATGCCAAAAATCCAGACCTACCGCCCCCTTCTGCACCTGTACTCGACTGGGAAACACCGAGGGGGCCCTGGTCGAGGATACACATAGATTTCACAGGACCCACGAAAGGACCCACATTTTTGATAGTAGTAGATGCTTACTCCAATTGGCTGGAGGTAAGCATCATGCACTCCACGATGACAGAAGCTGTAATCAGACAGCTGAGGAAGTTGTTCGCAACACATGGGTTACCGGATCTATTGGTCTCAGACAACGGGCTGCAGTTCACGGCGTTGTCATTTGAAAGGTTCCTCACCGAACAGGGAATAAGGCATGCCCTAACAGCACCGGGTCGGCCGGCTACGAACGGATGGGCGGAACACATGGTTCGGTATACTAAAGAGACACTAGATAAATTAGATACGGGTGACATACAGGAGAAAATCTATAAACTGCTAACTATACAGCATATCACACCAAACACAACAACTAATAAAAGCCCAGCAGAACTATTGATGGGCAGAAAATTAAGGTCACACCTAGATAGATTACACCCCACATACAGCCCCAAAAAGCCAACAGACTCCTCCAGTAAGTACCACACAATTGGAACAGGGGACCTGGTCTATGCAAAAAACCTAATGGGGTACACACTTTGGATACCAGCGAAAATAACCCAAATAACAGGACCCCAGTCATACAGAGTAGAGACAGAGGACGGAAGAAACTGGAGGAGACACATAGACCAACTGAGGTCAAGAACACTAGAAAGAAATACTAAAAACCCTAGGAGCGAAGGAGAAGAACACGCACACACACAAGAACCACAAACATCAAAAAATAATAATAACCAAACCAGAGAGGGGGAGATCCCTCAAACGCAAATGAAAGGGGAGGGGGAGACCCTCCACTAACACGACAAACAACGAAACAAAACATAACAACAACTCACCAACCAACACCACCAGTAGCCCCGGTAAGAAATCACAATTACTTACCTGAAGAAGACTTCAAAAGAAGGGAGCAGGCAGCGGGAAGTCAATACGAAGCCGCTCCTGGAGAGAGCAGCCAAACCGACTCAACCAGCCCGGGTAGACCAGGTGGGATCAGCAACCGAGCCAACTCAACCAGCCTGGGTAGACCAGGCGGGAGTGACATGGCTGATTCACCCTTCCAGGAGGTTCCACGGCAGAAACAGCGATCCCGTCCGAACCGGCCGAAGACAACACCGCAACTGAATTGCGCAGGTCAAGTAGGAACCATAGAAGCCCCGCCTACTTACGCGACTACGTAACATAGGTTGGACCAAACCAAGTGGGGTGGGGTGTTATATATTTGCATACTTGAAATACTGCATTGTAATTGGTCCGTCTGACGGCGGGAATTTCAAGGAGCCGTCATTGGCCGTGAGCCGCGAGCAGTCGCTATAAAAGAGGCTGCCGCGGCTCCTGTTTAGTTGAAGTCACTAAGAGCTAAATAAAAGAGCTGAAGTCTAACTGGTCTCGAGTGCTCCTTCCCGCGACAGAACACTTTTCATCCTCACATGCTTAAGTTCTGAGATATATTTCCCTTTAATATGAACAAATGGAGCATGGAGGCCAGAAAAGAGTTTCCTAACTGGGGTGGAAGTTGGTTGTACAAACCCACCAGCGAAGGCCTTCCCCATCCAATCTTTATGTAGGCTTGGAAGCGACTGGCTGAAGGGGGTCTTTCAAACATCTGAATTCAAAGTCTTCTGCCATGTGATAGCTTGTGATCCCTTTAAAGTGTTCAGAATGATTTACAATATTCAAACTATAGATGTTGTGAAAGTCGAGATTTTTCAACCCATGACAAAGGTCTCAAGGAAACTTGGTTCCCCTCACCCCACAGCAGGAAGTCTGAGGCTGCAGTCTCACAAATCACTGAGCAGAAGAAAGGATGAAGCTGTGGAAATCAAAAGATGTTTTGTCTCTGTCATCCAGCGCTTCTCCTCCAGCATTCCATGGGTTTCTTTTGGCTCATAATGTCATGTGCTAATCATAAGGGCTTTCAAAGGGCTAATCCTTCTAATTAGGGTGTACTGACCCCCAGGTATAAAACCTTAATTTGTGGCCTCTTGGCAAACAACAAAGAGCTAAATTGCTTGCCTATTAATCACATTCAATCCTGGGAAACTTGGATTAAGCAAAGCTCCCCAGGTTAAACAAGTTGCAGAGAGAAGAAAAAAAATGTTTTTGGGGTCAGTTCAAATGAGACTTGCTCATCAGCTGGAGGCAGCTAATGAAAATCTCTTCACCTATCCTGCATTTAGAATCATAAGCTGAGCAGCAGAGTTTTGCAGGCTCTGGAAACTATAGATCTTGATGGCATTCCTGCCGCAAGATGACAGGTTGCTTTGCCTGACGCTCTTTGCATATCTGAGCCTTGTTAGGCTTCCAGAGACAAAGTCCCAATTTCCACGGGTGTGCATGACTGTAGAAAAGCTGCAATCCAAGGAGTGCTGCCCAGCTTTGGGGTCGAATCCGGACAATGTGTGTGGTTCACAGCAAGGCAAGGGTACCTGTCAGGAGGTACAGGTAGACAGAAGGCCCTGGAGTGGGCCCTACACTCTCCATAATGTGGATGATCGGGAACAATGGCCCCTGAAGTTCTTCAACAGAACCTGCCAGTGTACAGGTGAGGAAAAAGAGGGAAGTTCTCCAGATGTTTTATGATTAAAACTTTGTTGCTAGCAGGGAATTTTAGAATTGTAGTTGCGATACCTCTGAAGTATTGCTAGGCTGGCTACTGTGGCAAGATTCCTATAGAGGATCCTCTTTACTGGATGTTGTTTACCAGTTTTGAAGTTCATGTAGGCAAAACTGTATGCTTTGAGCATTCTGAATACCTCTGATAAGCTTTACTAATTTTTAGTATTAATATTTAGTATTTGCATTTCACATGCAAAAGGATTTTTTTCTGTCTGTCCATGTTCTGAAAATACCAGCAAAGCACATCATGAAAATATCTTGCATTGTCTATTTAATAATGTGATCACTCCTGCATAAGCATGTTCATTGAATAACATTTGAGAGTTTTTCCTTTTAGGCAATTTTGTGTCTATGAGAAATGTGTATTTTGTAAGGGGAGGAGGGCATTACCTCAAGTGACATATTTGGAGGGATACTCCAAGGAGAATTGGTGACGAAAACCGAAAATGATTTAATTTATAGTTAATGTTCATGGGATTACTTTCTAGCTAGATATTTTAACATTTCCCCTCTTTAGTCACATTAAAAATGACAAAGTAGTCACAACTTTTGAAGCCTCCAAAGGATACACCCAAGTCTTTGGTGATCAATGTTTAATGCACAGTATGATCAGAAGGTTTCAGACTGCAACCAATTACTTCAGAACTTTAACCCTTCTACTCACCAAAGAGCTAAAACTGTTTTCAGCAAATAGTGTTTTTAATTTGTCATCCTTTTCACTGGAACCATTCTGTTATAGCAAGGCAACATACTTCTGAGATTCATTAGAAAAATATGGAGAAGTTTAATGGAGGACCAATTTTTGATAGCAACTGTGAAAAATTGCATTGATGCTGTAGCCTCTACTGTAAGTTTATTTATTTATTTATTAAATTTATATTGCCGCCTATTCGCCCATGACGACTCGAGGCGGCTTATAGAATGTAAAACCATATTTAAAATAAAAAAACAATAAAAACTAACAAAAAGAATCAAATAAATGAATAATGTACAATAGAACAAAATCTGGAAAAAAATAAATAAAAAATCACCCCCAACTCCCACCCACCCTGCCCCACCGACAGCAGATCACACAAAGCATTTGATGGGCTCCATCCCGCTTTATAAAGTTATAAAGCAACTGATAAAGTTTGGAGTTTTCATTACCCAAAGGGTAATGTTCAATAGGGTTCTTCCCATGGATGTCTGAAAGGAGGACCAAGGGATGAAAACATTGCACTTTTGTATCTCCATCATGATGTCACAAACACAAACAAAAAGTGCAGAGCTTGTGTTTTGCTTTTACCCTATTCTTCATGATTTCTCAAGGGCATGTTTCCAGCTGCCTTTGTTGCCACTGTGCTTCTAAGGCTATCTCCAGTGTCTTATGAGCCTTCTCAGAGGTGTTCAACCATCAGTCCTTCTTCCCTTTGTAGTCAGGCCTTTTCTCAAAGTCCAGCGTGGGAAGGAAGCAAGATCCAGACATTGAGATGTCTTGGATACTCAACTGCGCTAAATACAGAATCTTAAAAACTGGTAAAGAAATTTCCCAGCCTTATTTATAGCAAGCTCATTAGAGTAACTTCTCTGATGGTTCTTTCTACCTTAACTGAGTTGTCATTTATGAGATAAGCTCTCAACTGACTCACGCAATCTCTTCCTTTTTCTTGTCTGACCAAGGCTTCTTGAGACTGTAATTAACCACACACTTAGTCCAAACAATCTCTTAAGATAAGCACCCACCTTTATCTCCTTTGAATTGCTGCCAACAGCTAAAGTGCCAAATTAAATGTAAAAAAACAACCAAGTACAAAGTCCACACAGAGCTTCAAGGTTTAATCTGAACAGAGTGAACGACTGATTCCTGCAAAGGTTTCTCTACCTTTGCACCTCCTTTATACCTTATGAGAAGGGCAATCACCTCCAAGCCTTACTCCTGAGTCACCCCTTTTGTCTCAGCTGCTCTCGCCTTCTAGCAGCTCTGTGCACACGCGCACTGGGAACAGGCTCCCCTTGTTCCTCTGCCTCGCTGCTGCCAGACTCCGGAGGCTCCAGAGTCAGCACACCACTCCCAGATGGTCCTGGCCCCATCTCTGCATCGGACGCAGGACCCTTGTCCGAGTCCTCCCCAGACTCCTGGACCCATTCTTCCCCACTGTCCGATTCCCTTGCCATCTGCACAGGCTGCCAGTGAGCCACAACATTTCTATTTCTTATTTTATTGTTTAAAAAAGACACACAGAGGAGAGTAAAAAGAAAAAAGAAAGAAATTTATGACTTACTAAATATGAATGAAAAGCATTGTGAAAAGATGTCCAATAAATGTGTCTTCCTCTTCACTTCTTTTTGTGTCCCTAACCTGAATGGAAGATTAGACACTCTGTACTTTACATTAAAACTTGCTGCTGGTTTCTGTTTAAGTCCCAAAAATCCTATTCTAAATATTATGGACATGTACCACCAAATTTTGTCATTGCAACATATTTTCCAATTTTAGTCTTCTAATCTAACATTGTCAAGAAGACACAAATACTCTCTTTTTTTTTTTTCCAGCATTGGGCCAAATTTATTTTTGCCGCTCTCTATATCTCTCAATGAATTATGAAAATTTTCATTCGTGCTTTCTAGAAGTATATCTAATTAAAATATTTAAGAGTTGCAGTCCCAATTTCATTTTTAAGAAGTTTTGGAATATTTTGATATATTTCTATTGTTTTCAGGTGTTTTATTTTAATATAGCTACCTTATGATTGAGGTAGAGTCTTGGTTGCAGCATTTCCAACATTTGTGGTTATATATCTTCTATGTTTTCTTGGCAGATTTATTTTTCATCAGACATTTTATACCAATTTCCCCATAAATTATAACTGGAATAAATTTTATTAATTCCCCCCCCCTCATAATTCTTCCCATTGGTCCACTGAAAATGTTTCTTTAAAATTTTGCTTTCAAGTTATCATGCAATTTTTGATTTGTTCTTTCATTACCTGCCATCTCTTAGCGGTTTGCTCCTTCTTCCATTCCTTTCCATGAGGCCTCACAATATCACACAGGGAGGGCAAAGCACAGGTAGAGGTGTTTTCCTGATCACGTGGCTTTCTTTCATCACAGGAATATCTCCCTCACTCCCCCCCCCCAATTCAGGAGCATCATATACCCTCCTCCAAAACATTGTTGGACTCCAACACTATCACTCATTATGGCCAATCTTGAAGGCTTGTGGGAATTGCAATACAACACTATTTGGAGAACATTATTTTGCCCACCCTTGTTTTAGCCAACTCGTGGCCTAGCAGTCAAACATAGTGTACCAGTAAGGGGACTATTTACACAATCTTAAGTTTAATGTGCCACAGGTTACAGAAATCCAGAGTAGACTTAATATTTCTATAATTGCAGTCATGAGCAAACGTGAACATAGTAGTTTTATATGCTTACGATTCTAATTGCCATTAATTCCATGCTAAAGTCTTGTGTGTATATGGAAGTCTTGAACTGCATTATTGTACATGGTGGATCTTATATTACTTAAGTCTTCCATTTTGTAAATCAGGGGATAATTAAATCAGAAAGTCTGACCTATTCTTGTTTGCTTCTGCTAATATACTTCTTGTAAATGTTTATCGTTTGAATGTATTGTAGTAAGTTAACTGGTTTAGAATAGAGGTCATGGGTGCAATTACAAGCAATTACCAGTCATTATTGCTGTGACACAGCTAATTTCATAATACATCTTTTCTGAATGCGGTAAGTTCCCATGCATGCAGGATGTGAAGGGCTAATGGAATTATTCTTCCCAAGGCTATTTCTTTTTCTGAAAGTAGATTTCTTGAAGGTTCTCATAGAAGTAATGAGAAAAACATTGGAAAGGCCACCAGTGTAACAGTATTTTACTAAACTTTTCTATTACTCTTTACTGTATCTTTATGATCAATTAATCAACATAGCTAATAGCAGAAAAACTAATAATTATATGTAAACAAGGTCAGACAACCCCATGCTGGGAATTGTGAAGTTTTGAGCCCCAACCTTTCTGTATAATGGGAATACAGATCACATTTAAGATGCTTCTGTCCTATGCTCCTCCTGGCTTGACTCTAAGAAGGCTTAAGGAAATCCTGCCTGGACTCAAACACTGGCAACAGCTAGCAAAATAGTCTGGATTGTAGATATCCACATATTTTTTTGGACATTTTCTTTGTTTCTGTCACCATTCCATCTTCTGAAAAGCAATGGCCAATCACTTTCCTTTTTGCGAGTAGATCCTATATACATACTTATGTGTGTGTGTTTGTGTGTGTGTGTGTATTTGTTTATATACACCTACCCACACAAGTTCAGTTAAATTTATAGTTGTAAGATTTACAGTTACAAGATTAAAGCATCAACATGCAAATATGCGTTCTCTCCTTTTTTCCCCCATCAAGAACTTCTATATATACTTTCCCTTACCAGCATTGAGGAAATAGTACAGTGGGTTAACGTTAGGACTTACATTTTTGCCTAGCACACGGAAATTTGCTGCTGTAAAACCCGGTAGAAACATTTTGCCTTTCTTTTAAAGAAATACAATTTTTGGTTTTCTTTAAAAAAAAAAAAAAAAGAGCCCAGAATTTGATTGTTTTACTATTTTTAAGTCACATGGAATACAAGAGCTCAATTCCTAAAGAGCCCAGGTATACTTATGAGCTCGGGGGCCTAACTATGTCCCAAGCTGTATTGTGTTCTTAGAAAGTGTTACTGAGTCCAAAAGACTTATTTTAACAACTCCTTCATAGCATGAGCTTGGTTTGTTCCCACAGGGCAGCATCTAGCGTTTGTAGGGACATGTTGTAATTACGTGTGTGTTGACATTTATGTTCTTTTCTTGGCATTTTCATTTGTATCCAGCAGTAATATAAATGATGCTCTCTTCTTCTTTAGGATATTTTGCTGGCTATAACTGTGGCGAGTGCAAATTTGGATGGACAGGGTCCAATTGTGATGAAAAGAAGCCTCCAGTTGTCCGGAAGAACATCCACTCTTTGACAAATGAAGAGCGAGAGCAGTTTTTAGATGCCCTCAATCTTGCCAAGGCTACTATCCATCCTGACTATATGATTGCAACCCAGCATTGGTTGAGTCTGCTTGGTCCCAGCAGAAATGAGCCACAAGTTGCAAACTGCAGCATTTATAATTACTATGTGTGGCTTCATTATTATTCAGTCAGAGATACTCTATTAGGTTGGTGCTTTCCAGTTTGGTGGGAGGTGTCATGCCCCTGTCGGAATCTGATTCGGAGGGGGAAGCTGAGGCTGAGGGAGTGGGAGTGTGGCTCCGTTGGTTGTGGAAGAAACTGGGGAAGGGCAAAGTCCGGCTGGGCAGAGCAGGGGAGAGGTAGAGCAAGGGAGAGGGAATTCGGAAGAAGACCCAGGTCCACCCCCTCTTCATCCTAGGGCACCCAGGGAGAAACGGAGAAGGGAGCAATGTGAGTTGTGTGGCTTGCAGGGGAGGAAAGGGCCCTAATTCCCTTCATTAGCTGGGAACACAGTGTTTAAAAAGGGAAGCTGCGCATAGCAAGTTGTTCGGAGTAACTTGTGAATTATCTGGTATCATTCAGGCTTATCTGTGTTCCTGGCATCTTCCCAACTGTGTGTGTTTGCTGTGCTTTCAAGTCTGAAATTCCTTCTTCTGCCCTGTCAAGTTAATTACTGCAGTGTGATTTGTTTGGATTTTTAGTTACAGTTTGTATGTACTTTGTTTTCGGACTGAATTTCCTCCACTTAAAGACTGTTCCTGGGAGAGTTTTTCTCCAGCCGAAGGTAACCTGGACATTGGGAGCAAAGTTGGAGATACTAAAGGGACTCTTCTTTCTTATTTGACTGTGTTGCCTTTGTGCCATGCCACGGGTCATCACAGGAGGTTAAGTACTGAAAAGAATATTGTAGGTAATATGGATGCAATTTATTTGGTTCCCTATTAGAAGATTGATGATCAGCTTCCTCCAATATGGGGCTCCAGATTGTTCTTCCTGAGAACTTTTTGAGTTATAACCCCAACCTAAGAAACCAGATTGAGAAAACGTCTTTTGCATATTGGAATGCAACTCCCATTGCCTCTAACTATTGGCCATGTTGTTTGAGGCCAATGTAGGCCAGTCCATCAGCCAAAGGTTCCTATCTATGCTACATTTTATTATTCTCCTGTTTTGGGAACAAAAGAAATAGCTTTTGCAGAATCCAACAGATGAGAAGTTATGATCCAGCCATAATTTTAGCAGTAACTTGATCCATAGAGAACAGAAACTGAAGAATTTCCCACATGCTGATTTCTTCAGATTAAGCTGGAACTAAAGGCATAGAAGAATGGAGCTGGTTTAAAAAAAAAAAAGGACAAATATGATTTTTCCCTTCTTTGGCTGTGTGTTTTCTTGCACTACTGTGATTCCCCCAAGTTAAACCCATCAACCAGCTCTTCCAAGTCTCCTTTCTTTAGTCCCTGCCTGGGACTGAAATAACTTTGAAACTGTCTAACTTGTGGTAGGCACCAATCCATAACTAGTGAGCAAAAGTCAGTGTGCTTATCAGTTGCTTCTACAAAGCAAGCTTTGTTCCTCTTTAGAATACTCTTGCTGCACTGAAGTTGTTGTGATGTGAGCATCTGGCTACAGTACATTTTTACATTGGCCAGTATAAGTAATTGAAGGGTTATTTCTGGAGTACTGGAACTGTGCAGGCAACTGAGGGAAGAAATGTGATGATTCCAAAGGAAGGGAAATCTATGACTCCAGATTTCATTAGAAAGAGGATAATTGCTAAACTGTAGCCTGTGCTTTGCTTCTCTTGGCCATTTCCTTCCTGTCCAGTTACATGTGCTCAGGATAGTCACTTTTCAATTATGCGAATATGTCAGGGATCCTTGTGCAAGTAAAAAAAAAATTTTTTTTGATGTGGCTATGTCAGAAAATAGGTGGTTTAGAGAAAGTTTCCTTTAAAAAACATTCCATCATTTTTTTCATTAATTTCCTTATCTTGGCATTTTATTTGGTCAAATCTTAATCCACAAAGATTAATTTTAATGTGTGGAAAATAGCAGCTGCTGTGGAAAGTGTACAGGCAGGCAGGCAGGCAGGATTTACGGATTAGTGGTTGTGCACCTAAATTATGCAGATTTACAAGACAAAAAAACCTGGAGGCACAAAAATTGGAGAGAGAAAGAGCAGACTGGGGAATGGTAGAGAGAACCAGAAGATTGTAGATTTAATCTGCCTTTGTAGATCTAACCTATCTTTCAGAGTGTCTTTTTATCTAATTTTTGTTTCTCTCTGTTTTCAGGACCAGGCCGTCCGTTTACAGAGATAGATTTCTCCCATCAAGGCCCTGCTTTTGTTACCTGGCATAGGTATCATTTACTACTCTTAGAAAGAGACCTGCAGGTTAGTTGTCATCACTGTCTCCATCGTGTATCTGAAAGAAGCAACTAGGGCATCTCCTGGCCTCCATAATATTCCAGGAAGGGAAACATTCTCAGTACAAGAAATGAAAAATATGGCTCACTGCATCTTCTATCAGAGCCAAGGTCAAGCAAAGTGGAGGCAGAAAAATGATGCGTGGGATCAAAACAGAACATCATTATTATGGTAACTGACCAGAAAGCGGTATAATCATGTGAGCTATATACTACTAAACTCTCATGTTTGCAATCTTTAACTGGGCAAAATATTTTATTTATTTTTATTTATTTGATTTGTCAATCACTTACAAGATAATAGGTATAAGAATAAACATGAATACACGAAATAAGTTCAAATAAATGGGGACAATAGGACAGGGACGGTAGGCACGATTGTGCACTTATGCACACCAATTACAGATAGTAATATACAACATATATATAATATACAACATATATATATGTATGTATGTATGTATATATATGTATATATGTATGTATGTTGTGACTCCGGGATTTGAATCTGGTCCGTTGGCAGATGTGATCTCGAGTGAAGAGGATCTAGCAGTGAGATTTGAGCCTGCATTGTTGAGTGATTTTGAGGGTAGCCAGGATGAGGAAGTGGACTTAGCTATGAGAGATGAACCTAATTTATTGGAGCTGTCAGAGTCTTCTACCTCCCCCGAGTCTCCCTCTCTGATTACGCAGCAGCCGGTGGCAGATAATCAGGAAAACGTGCGAGAGGTTTCAGGCGAGGAGGAGGACTTTGAGGGATCCTGGCTTGATGTGAGAAATAGACGGAGATTGAGACGTCAATCTCAATTGGGAAAGAGGCGTCGAGCCAATGATTAATTAATGAGACTAACACGCCCCCTTAGGGGATAAAAGGAAACGGATTGGCTTGAGAAATTTGCCAGAAGCAAAGTGTCTTGTTAGAGCGAAAGTACTGTGAAGATTATCTGAGGCATTGTGATTTATAGGCACTTCAGGATTGCCAAACAGATTTCAGAACTACTGCTGAGAACTGGAAAAACCGCAGCCGTTATCTTTGTTGGGGTTTGGTTTTGGTTGCTTATAATTTTGGAACTTTAGTATTTTGATTGCTCACCTGTAGATACAGGTGAGACATAACATACATACATACATACATATATATTCTTAAGTTTTCACGGGTACTTACATGTATGGTATTCAGCTTTGTTCAGGTATTTTCCCACATCATTATAGTTGTGCTTTTAAAGTTGTAGCAACGTTTCGGCAGAATCTCATCTTGATGGAGTTGATGTTGGTATAATGGGCTGTGTGATGGCCTTGTGAGTTTTGTGGAGATATCCTGGATCTTGTGCTGTAATCTCCTGGGTTGTTTGTTTTGTAGTGATCTTTTTTCCATTAGCCTCTCGTCTTTTAACGGCTTGGGTAACTCCATCAACAAATCAAGAGGCAGCAGTGCAGCCAACCAGCCCAGCACACCAGCCCCCACCACCGGTATTTATAGAGAGACGGCAGCTCCGATCACACACTGCTTGCACTGGCATGAAGCCGAAAGGACCAGCCTGAGGATGGCGAGTGGGACCTCACCAAAACATCGCCAAGATACTCTTAATCTTACATGGGAAAAGACCCGAACCTAGACATACATACCTGTACCCATGAAAATCTATGAATATATATATATATATATATATATATATATATATATATATATATATATATATATATATATATATATATATATATATATATGTGTGTGTGTGTGTGTGTGTGTGTGTGTGTATGTATGTATGTATGTATGTATGTATGTATGTATGTATGTATGGCATTCAGCTTTGTTCAGGTATTTTCCCACGTCATAGTAGTGGTGCTTTTAAAGTTGTAGCAACGTTTCAGCAGAATCTCATCTGCCATCATCAGGCTTTTGTATAGTGTTCGTCTGTGAGTTAGACTTTACAGTGGTTTCAGATTTAAATTTGGGGCAGCCTATTGCTGTGCCAGAATGGTTTTTTCTTCATCCTGATTGGTTGAGAGTCTTGGTCTGTGTTTATTGGTCTCGGAGTTTGCTGTGTTCTGCTTCTAATATCTTCTGTCTGTTTTTTTGGCTCTTTTTGTATCTTGATTGGCTGGCAACATTGTGTTACTTTATTGGAGGCCTTTAGTGCAGCTTGGCTTCGGGTAAATGGACGGCTATCATTAGTTAGGAAGCTGGGTTTCATCTGGGTGCCTGGTTGGGGTGTGTTTGAGCTGGAGGTATCAGGGGGGATCTGTTTGTGCCCAGGTGTTTGCCTGGCTTGTGGTGTGGAGATTTTTTTTTGTGAGTGCAGGCTTCCAAATGATTGACAGCCTGGTGGAATCATCTCTTCTGTTCATGCTTTCTGGTCTTTTTCAATCTCTATGGCTTCTCTGATGATTCTGTGGCTGGGATTTTCTATAGTGGCTAGGGTTTTGGTGCCATTGAAGTTGATTCTATGACCTTCTATGACATTAAGACTGAACTATGCACCCTGACTAAAATATTGACAGCCAACGGCTTCCACAAAAGCAAAATCACCAACTTGATCCACAAAAACACACTGAGACATAATAGAGACCCAGAAGATGAACAGACCCATGGAACAGCTGTCCTGCCCTACATAAGAGGCACTACAGACAAAATTAGTAAGATACTATACAGACACCACATCAAGACTGCCTTCAAAACAGACAGAAAAATAGCAGCCATCGTCAGAAACCCCAAAGACAAAATTGACCTGGAAAACCAAGGCATATACGAAGTCCCCTGTGCATCATGCCCGGCCACATACATTGGACAGACCAATAGAAGAATAAGCACCTGCCTGGATGAACACAAAAATGCAGTTAAAAAGCTGGAACACACTTCCTCACTAGTCCAACACATGGAAGCCACAGGTCACAGAATCAACTTCAATGGCAAAATCAACTTCTTTAGACAAAATCGAGTTAGAAAACCAAGGAGTATACGAAATCCCTTGCACCGCCTGCCCCACCACATACATTGGACAAATTAACAGAAGAATAAGTGCACGCATTGAAGAACATAAGAACTCAATCAAAAAAGAAGAACCGACCTCTTCCCTGGTCCAACACCTCAAAGCCACAGGACATGAGATTGACTTTAAAAATACCAGAACTATCGCCAAAACCGAACACTTCAACAACAGAATAATCAGAGAAGCCATAGAGATAGAAAAACGCCCACACAGCATGAATAAAAGAGATGACACCTCCCGCCTACCAGCCATTTGGAAACCCGCCCTCATGAACAGACGAGTGCCTAACATGATGAATGACACCAGACCCACACCCACGAGGGCCACACAAGATGCCACCACCACACTTCCACGTAAAAAGCAGACTCACACCCACACAGAAGATGAGACACGACCACAGACCAGAAGCCGCACTGCAGCTGCATCACTACCCACTTCAAACCCCTCTGAGCCATACATGAAGCGAACTGACCCCCCACCATGAAGATGCAGCACGACCACGAACTCGAAGCCAAACAGCAAGATCACAGCTCACCAGCTCAAATCCCCAGTAACTAAGACCAACCTGAGCACAACCAAGCCCCCACCTGAACAGAACACACCTCCAGCCAATCAGAACATGGCCAACCCCCCAACCAATCAGAACATAGCCAACCCCCAACCAATGAGAACACACCCCACCCAATCAGAACACAGCCAAGCCCCACCCAATCAAGTCACACCCCCACTAGCAGTTAAAAGGAAGAAGCAGCTGCAAGCTCACATCACTCTGAGAAGCACAGAGCTGAAGACAGAAGCCTGAAGATGATGAATGAGACTTCATCGAAACGTTGCCTAGATACTTCCAATTTTACACGGGAGAAAACCCAAATAACCAAAGATACATATACATATACATATACATATACATATACATATACATATACATATACATATACATATACATATACATATACATATACATATACATATACATATACATACATACATACATACATATATACATACATATATATATATATATATATATATATATATATATATATATATATATATATATATAACAAATATAACAAATAATGCATCATAGGGTAAAACCTTTTCAAACAAGGTATCTCATATAGCAGTAGACTTATATACCACTTTATAGTGTATTTACAGCCCTCTCTAACCGTTTTACAGAGTCAGCATATTGCCCTCAACAATCTGGGTCCTCATTTTACTGACCTCGAAAGGATGGAAGGCTGAGTCAATCTTGAGCCTGTGAGGATCAAACATCTGGCAGTGGGCAGAATTAGCCTGCAATTCTGTATTTTAACCACTGCACCACCATGTGGGCTCAGTTACAGAATGTTGGGAGCCATTACTACTGAGGGAATGAAATTTGGGGAATTTGCAAGCTGCTTCAGCATTGCTGTGCTGTTGCTGCTGCTCTTTCATGCACCGCTATTATGCTGGTATGATCATGTGATCCTCGTTTTCAGTGCTATCCCTGGGAGCTCCAGACCCATGCACTGCACTCTGCTGCCCCACTTATCTGAGAAAATAAGGGGGAAGAGGGAGGGAGGGAGGGAGGGAGGGAGGGACAGAAGGAGGAAGCTAGTGGGAGGGACGGAAGGCAGGAGGGAGGGAGGAAGAAAGGAGAGAGGGAAGAAGGAGAAACAGAAGGAAGGAGAGAGGAAAGGAAGGAAGTATAGAACAGGAAAGAGAAGGGAAGGGGAAAGAGAATTATAAGGAGGAAGGAAGGGAGAAAGGAAAGAAGGAAGGAACAGGGAGTAAGAAAGAGGGAAGGAGGAAGAAAAAAGGAAGAAGAAACAATGTAGAAGGGCTAGAGGAGGAAGAGATATTTTGTGGGTTACACTAGAAATCAGCATATATTAATTTTAAATCACTAATACTATTCTACAGTAAGGTTTACAAGAATGAATATTTACAGGGCCTATCTGTGATAAACCAAGACATGTACATTTTCCTTCTACATAGCTATTTTTAAACAGGTGTGTATTTTATAGCTTTTTTAATTTGTTCATTCCATGTTTGGATAGATAAACATGAACCAATAAACTATGTAACAGTCTGTCTTCTTATTCCCAAACCATAAAATCTCCATTTTTCAAATCTTCTTCTTGGTGAATGTATTTTTGAAATAGACTGTTTCTAACTGATGTTAGTAAAAGCATGTATACATTTCCCCAAGGCTCTCTGCATCTTACCATCCTAATAAAGAAGTATAATGCTAAGAAAAATAAACACCCTGAGAATGCATAATGTCTCCAGATATTCTAGACAGACTGTTAGAATTCCTCTTATAGCTTGCAGGTAGAAGAACAATGTATTAGCACTAAGAAGAATCTATCTAATTTTGTTGTCACAGTCATCTTTCAAATACTAATACTCTAAGCAAAGCTACATTGAAATGCATCTGTGATGCTTATTTTGTTGTTGCTGCAATATTGATTGGATGATGGGGTTCGTTAATGAGAGCAGCCCAGAAAAAGAAAATAGGGAATACAAACTTATTTTAAAGCACTTTGTGCTATTCTGCTTAACTATTCCATTGCTATTGAGTAGCTAGCCAGGATAAGCTTGCATGAATCCTACATTAAAAAAAAGAATAAGCTGTATCAGTTGGCGAATGAAATGACATGGACTTTATTGATGGAATATATAATTTTCATGAACAAAGTCAAGAGATATTGCAAAGGTATGAAAAATTGTAAATGTCATTGCCAAAGACCAATATAAAGATGTGACTGATCTCTTTTCTCCATCTCTTCTCCACACACCCCCCTTTTTAGCGACTGATTGGCAACGAGTCCTTTGCATTGCCATTCTGGAATTTCGCTACAGGCAAAAACGAATGCGACGTGTGCACAGATCAATTTTTTGGAGCATCAAGGCCAGATGAGCTGAATTTAATAAGTCGTAATTCAAGATTCTCAGAATGGGAGATAGTTTGCAATAGGTAACAAACATTTTGAAACCAGTGAAACATTGATGTTCAACCTGTCTATACTAATAATTTCCCTTTGCCACTGTGCTTAACTATCTGTCTTTCAACTATTTAATCCATACAAAGATTGGATTCAAATACTGTAAATATGCTTCTTACCAAACCCTCGATATTTTTAAACATTGAATATTTCTATGTTAATTTTCTATTTTACTAAACAATCCTAAGCTTTATGGTACTTCGGTGAAGGTGGCCTTGGTGAAGTAACACAAGAGTAAAGGAGGCCATATCTGAGGCAACTTCCAATTCTGTGACTGACAAAAGGTGATTATGTAACAAACACATTTGACACATCCTTGGTTCAGGCACAACTTTAGCTGGTGCCACCACTGAGGTAGCAAGGAACATTTTCATTATGTTTGAACCAAAATATCACCTGTACGTGGAAGTATGACTCTGGACCCCAAATAAGCTTCATGGGGTTTCTTAGAAAGAAACATGACAAGAGATCAGTAATTTGATCTCAGGTAAATTGAGATGGATTGAAAGGAAGAAAGATCAGCCTTATCTTAGGTTATGTCACCCATGACAGCCATTTTGTGAATGGGCAAAAGAACTCCCTACAAGATTTCCAAATATTATATAAGCCTCCCAAAAGCTTAAAACCATTAAACCATGTTATGTGAATAAACTTCATGATCATGTTTTGTCTAATTCTCCCTCTTCCTCTAATGCACAATTATTTTCACTAAATTATGAGAAGGAAAGCCATTCCTTCCCCATGGGTTGCTTTTACTTCAGGTCACCAAGCTACTGATGCCAGAATTTTAACAGGATTAAAGTTAATATTGTTAAGGCACAAATACCTTGTGTTCAGTTGATGCCAATTATCTGATTTTCTCCCCTGCAGCACTTCAGCCATTTTAAGAAGTAACATTACATCTCGTTTTACTTCAGAATTGGTAAAACTGACATTTTAAAGAAGTGCTTCTTAAAGAATGGCCCAAGGACCCCCCTGGGGCTCCTCCAAGTCCTCCTCAGGGATTTGCAAAATCAGATTTATTTGTCAAATGTTTAAGGTACTGCAAAAATGTAAAACAATGTCACTCTCATCATTATTTTTATTTGTTTAAAAAAATAAGTATTTTCATAAAAATATTTTAATATCTAATCAAATATTGTTATTTTTATGTGGTTCAATAAGTAGTAAACATGCTACAAATATGCAATTTTAATGTTCAATATAGTAAATATTAATAAAAATAGCACAAACAAAATCTCTTTTGGAGTTCTACATAATTTTCAGAAGTGACAGGGATCACAAATAGTTTCAGAAATCTAGTTCTATATAATAATATCTTCCAGTTTTACCTAGGATGGCTGTTGTTATCCTGTAAACAATCTTAGTTGTAAACCTGACCTTGGATGTGTTTTGTATTTTGGCTTTCATCACCCTCAACCTGCACACTAGAACTGTTAGCTGTGCTTATAGAGGAGGATGTTAATTTTAATCATGGAAAGTGCCAAATTGATGTAGAGTGATTATTACCAAATATCGTATAGTATATCAAAATTCTGCTAATTTTTTTTTAAAATCCTTTGTGCCATTAATTGTTCAGGTAACTAATTAAAGGTTTAATTCTTTCCCTTTGTATAAGTCATGAAACAAAATTGGTCAGACATTACTAACCAGATCTAACTAACAGATCTAACTATTGCTATCTGTCTTATTTTAAACCTAAGTTTGAATGATTATAACCGTCTGGTCACACTGTGTAATGGAAGCAACGAGGGGCCTTTGCAGAGGTACCCTTTTAGCAAAGCTGATGATAAGCTGCCAACCCTGGAAGACATTCAGAAGTGTCTCTCTCTTCAGGATTTTGATAACCCTCCTTTCTTTCGGAATTCTAGATTCAGTTTCAGGTGAGTCCTTTGAATTTCAGAAGGGGTTTTGCTGCTTGACAATGACTTTTAGTTCTGGCCAGAGATAGCTAGATGTGGCCTAGAATGGGATTCTTTATTGGCCAAGTGTGATTGGACCCATAAAGAATTTGTCTCCGGTGCATAAGCTCTCAGTGTACATATAAGCAACACGTGATAAATCATGATCACAATCATAAAAAACCGTTGCACTATAGAGAGTATTTTAACATACTGCACCTCTGTATGGTTTGCCAATCGCAAAGTGGCAGATAGGACAGCACTCCAGAGGGTTAAAGTCATTGCCCAGAAGATCATTGGTTGCCCTCTCCCCACTTTGGAAGAGCTTTATAGCTCTTGCTGCCTTAAGAAAGTTCAAAACATTCTCAAAGATCCATCTCATCCTGGGAACCCTTTTTTTGAACTATTATCATCTGGCAGACGGTACAGGACAATAACAAAAACAAGGATAGATAGGCTGAAAAACAGCTTCTATCCCAGGACAAGTAGCTCTTTTGAATTCTGCTGTATAGTGCAGTGTTGGTGCGGTGTCAGGGGTTTTCGGTTCAATGTGTAGAGGGTGAAGGATGTGTGTTTGTGTTTATTTTCATGGTCATGTCCATGATGTGCACTGAAGATGGTGTTTGATTTCATTGTACGAAGTGCAATGACAATAAACTAAACTAAACTAAACTAAAACACACCATCATCATAAATCACAAGATACAACAGTAATAGTCATAGGATGCTAAATGAGCAATCAACATGAATCATAATAGGATACTAAATAAAAACAATCAACATAAACCATAAAATACAAACAACAAAGTTACAGTCATAAGAAGCTAAGGAAATAGGTAACAGGAAAGCTGAGAAGGATAATAGCAATACAACCCTACTAGGTGGTTTGACATCTCAGGGCATAGACAGTGTTGTGGGAATTAATTGTTTAGCAGAGTGATGGCATTGGGGGTGGTGGTGAGAAACTGTCCTTGTATTTAGTTGTCTTGGCATTCAATGACTTGTAGCATTGTCTTGAGGGAAGAAGTTGAAACAGTTTATGGCCAGAATGTGAGGGGTCTGTATTTTCTTAGCTCTCTCTCTGGCTCATGGAATATACAGGTCCTTAATGGAAGGCAGGCCAGTTGTAATGGTGTTTTTTTCTGCATATAACTAACTATCCACTGAAGTCTTTGTCTGTCTTGTTTGGTTGCTGTGCCGAACCAGATAGTTATAGAGGTGCAAATGGCAGACTCAATCATTCCTTTGCAAAACTGTATCAGCAGCTCCTTGAGCAGTCTGAGCTTTTTGAGTTGGCACAGGAAGAACATTTTTTGTTGTTGTGCTTTTTTGATGACACTTTTGATGTTAGGTGTCCATGACTATTTATGTGCCTTTGTCACAGGAACACATTGGAAGGTTTTGCTGAACCAGATGGAAGCCTTGAACCGCCAATCATCAGTCTCCATAATTTGATTCACTCTGTTTTGAATGGAACGGGAGCTTTCCCCCATTCTGCGGCAAATGATCCTATTTTTGTGGTACATTCTTCTGCTTTTGATTTCCATAAACATTTAGAATTAAACATGACTACATAAGAACTTTTCTCTACAAGTCCAGCAGAAAATGGACTTATGCTTAAAGTGAAAATAATATTTTCTACTGTAGTTTCTAGTATATGTAATCTCTATTGACTACTATGCTTTTAGTTTGGAATAGCAATAAGCAGGAAACTGCAGATATGGTAAAAATGTTAAGAAGTCAGCAGCAATAGTATGATAGACTATTAGTCTTTTTCAAAATGAGTATTTCATGAGCAACACAAATAAAAACATTGACATTATTCTACTGTGCACTGTGAACTCCTTTGAGCATGCATCAATGGGACATAGGACAAAATTTACATATTATATATCAACATATGGAAATTTAACTTAAATAGACCATATAAATGTTTTGGGTTTTATTTAAATTTATTGGGAAGCAAATCAGACATTTAATTTATCTTGCAAACTACTCAAAATATTCAGTTGATTTTCACTTTTCTTCTTGTTGTTCTTGTGGCTGTTGTTGAAATATTATTAGATTTTATATATGCTGAGGTCTGAAGCACTCGGAAGTTTACAATCAGGTTATCAGTTACCCCAAATTAGTTATAGTCAGTTACAATTAGTTCAAAATGGTAGAGAGAAGGTATAGGAAAGAAAAATTGAAAGATCCAGTAGTATTTTTTTTCCATCACTTATCTCACAGTATGTTCCTCACACATCTGGTGGATTAAAAGAGAGATTCAAACATTTGAGAAACCCTTAATCTCAGAGATGTTCAGCAGGTATTCAGCAGTTTCTGACCAGTTCTGGAGAACCGGTAGCGGAAATTTTGAGTAGTTTGGAGAACCGGCAAATACCACCTCTGACTGGAGATTTTACACTATCCTTCCCCTGCCACACCCACCAAGCCATGCCCACAGAACCGGTAGTAAAAAAAAATTGAATCCCACCACTGCTTAATCCCCACATTTGATAGATTAGGAGCCAAGAGTGAATCATATCGGGGGGGCAGGATGATATTTGAAATGATTTTCCAAATCCTGCTTCAGATTTAATCAGTGTTATGAACATTCCAGTTTCTTGCAATAGGCAAAATGCCTTATAATGAGATAGTAAAATCTGGTTCATTGTGATTTTGAAAGTGACATTTCTTATTATGTTCTGAAGCCAGGGGTATCCATTACTGGCCACATTATTAAAAGCAGCTGAGAAGAAAATAGTATTCTGCAAAGATAGCATATGGACACACTGAAACTGTTGTGTTTTTCCAGTACTTCACTTACAGCCCTTTGGATTCTGGGGGCTAAAGACGTTGTAGGAAGACAGCTGTATCAGCTGTGGTGGGGAAAAAAAAATCAGAGGGGGGTGTCTGATAGATTTTTTCCCCAACCTACAAATATTATTAAAAAGCATGAAGCTGCAGCATATGGGAAATTAAACTTTTTAATAAAATCTGTTAGTCAAAAAAAATGCTACCAGACTCCTTTTGATTTTCTGTGAGCTCCCTCTGCTGGTTAAAGTTTAATCCCTGTATCTGTCAGCACAAGTAACCGAAAGAGGAAGGACTTGAACATTCACCCTTAGCCAATTGCCAAGATTCCTTTTCCGCAGGTTTGAAATAGTGGTTTGGTGTCTGATGCTAAGCCTCCTCTGAGACCTGGTTGTAATAAAGAATCTTAACCATCATGAAGAAAAAGCCAATAATATTTGCTTCAAATGGAGAGCCTTTCAAAGATTCGTTTCTGGGGTAATCTCTCTTTATAGAGAGATGTCAAAGGACATGAGGACAAAACAACATCAAAAACAACAACACTGTTTGTAAGCATTTAGACCTTTTTAAAAAAAACAATCTGATTTCCAACCATCTGGGATTTTATGTTGATTCTATAAGAAGACTCTGTTTTAAAGACTTTTGACTGACTGGTGAGTGCGTTAAATTTGTCAAAAACTTGTGGATAAGTTTTTCACACGTAGCTTTATTCTTTTGCCAAAAACTTCCTGAAGTCTGTTAGCTTGTACAAAATTGTTCTTAGAACGGAGCCTATAGCAAGAGGTGAACGATACTGGCTGAGATGCTGTTTCTGAGCTCTCCCACAAACCTAATGTTTTAGTTCTGTAGTAAATTTCCGGACACCAGGAGAGCAATTTCCTCACCAATTTGTAGCAGGAACCTAAAGGAAATGGATGAGTGAAGCTGCTGATGGACTTAATGCATTTTAAATGTTGACAGATTCTTTCATGGTGCCCCTGTGCCTCCATCTCAGGGAGAAAAAAACTCCTGAAAATCTTATTTCTACTTTCTGTAGTTATTATATTCCCCCCACCCCCATGAACCTGTGGTCCCCAATTACAAAAAAAATATTTACCCCTGAGGTTTAACCTGAAGCACAGGCCAGTCTGCAAATACCTGGAAGAGAATATGGATTAGTTGAACGTTTCTCAGAATAGGAATGGCTAATTTTACAATTTTTGTTCTGTAACATCTTTCATTCTTCAGGACACAATCAGTGGTGGGATTCAAATTTTTTTTACTACTGGTTCTGTGGGCATGGCTTGGTGGGCATGGTGTTCCTTGGTGGGCATGGCAGGGGAAGGTTACTGCAAAATCCCATTCCCTCCCCACCCCACTAACCTGCTTTCCAGCTCCATTCTCCTGTGCAGGGCAACAAAACAAGACACAGCCAATGCTGGCACTTGGGAAGCAGAGAATAGATGGGGGTGGGGCCAGTCAAAGGTGGTATTTGCCAGTTTTCCCAACTACTCAAAATTTCTGCTACCAGTTCTCCAGAACTGGTCAGAACCTGCTGAATACCACCTCTAGACAGAATGTCTCTTGAGTATGATGGATAGCCAGAAAGTAGTTGTGGGTGGTAGTTTATTTTCATTATATTTGCATAGCCATATTAATAATTTAAGATGAATATCAATTGGAATTACAGGTCCTTCATTCCTTCACTGATGCTGTATTTGATGAGTGGATGAAACGATTCAACCCATTGGACACTGCCTGGCCCAAGGAACTGGCACCCATTGGTCACAACCAGATGTTTAACATGGTGCCCTTCTTCCCCCCTGTCACCAATAAGGAAATGTTTCTAACTGCTGAGCAACTTGGCTATAGCTATGACATTGATCTAGCAGGTAATATTAATTAATTCATAATTCTTTCTTTATGAATTGCATAACAGTCATGCACCATGTTACTGTAGCTAATGCAAGATCTTTGTGGCTGATGCCGTGGAATTAGTCTGCAGGTTTTAAAGGTCCATCTATTCTCACAGCAACCTTTTGAGTCAGGTGTCAGGGCTGCCTCTGTCCATTTCCTAGGGAAGAAAAATCCTTGGCTCCATAGGTTCAGAGAAAAGTACTTTTACTAGGAACGAAGGAAAGCAACAAGTTTCAGGCAAGATCTGAGGCAAAGCGCATGAAACAGCAAATTGAAAGGAACTGCAGAGCCCAACCCCCTTGTAGCTAGGCAACCAGAGGACTGCTGTATACCAAAGCTAGAAAAAATGACCTTGGAGGGATAAGCAAAGCCCATATTGTAGTTGCAAAGCTGCAACAAAAGATTCTCCACTGACCCCTCCCTTGTCCATGGCAGCAAGCAGCAGGTTGTCTGACAGCAGGTCAATATGAAGAAGCTTTAAATCCAAAAGAGAATTGGAACTCTGGTTTTTATAGTCCCCACATTAAATCCACAAGGGCTCTGCTACTCCTAATTTCAGTACATCGAGGTTACCTCTCCACTCAGTGCATCTCTTTTGTTTTTAAGAGCTGTGGCGGAGTACCTAATGTTGTGGTGCTTCTTACCTACAATGTTGTTACACCTCATAATGTTTCTCTACTTTTTTTCAGAATCTGATGAAGAATCCCAGGCTTGGGCCCTGATGGTGGGATCCACTATTGTAGGAGCTCTCGTAGTTTTAGTTGTGCTGGCCCTTCTCCTTATCCTCTTACAACACAAGAGACACCGGAAAGGCTTTGAGCCACTAATGAATGCACAGTTCAATGTAAAACAGTACGTGAATGAGCCGTAGCGGTGAGGTGCTGCTTTACAGTATCTCTCCCCATTAGATCTTGAATTGATTGATTTATAGCAGTTTTCCCTCAACCTTGGTGGCTTTAACCTGCATGGAATCTTTATGAAAGGTACCTATTCATCATTATATTCTTTTGAAGTAATTATCTCAGTACAAGTTCCCCAAAACTGCAAATAGACAAGACCAGAGTCATAAATTTGAGAGGGGCAGCCATGTATATTGAAGGAGTAAATAAAAATATGAGGTCACAAAGAGGGACATAAGACTAGTTGTACACCCAAGCTCTAAGGATAATGTTTTACATCACCAGCATCTGATCATAGAGCTGCTCACATTTGACTGCATGCCTACTTAATGCTTCTGTTATTTTACTATGTATTTACTGCACTGTGTTATAAAGAGCGCACCTATAACCGCTTCTGTGAGAAAAACCATCAGCATTGCTCCCTTAACTATTTTCTCTTGAGTCTATGCATTCATTCACTTTAGAAGCTAATTCCAGGAATAAATCCCAGGGCAATCAACCCAAAAAGGAGTGCAGAGAAGAGCAACAAAGATGATTAGGGGGGCGGTGGTTAAAACACGAGGAATGGTTGCAGAACATGGGTGTGTATAGTCTAACAAAGAGAAGGACTATGTGGTAGCAGTATTTCAACAGTTGAGGAGCTGTCACAAAGAAAAAGACAACCTATTTTTCAAGGCACCTGGCAGCAAGATAAGAAATAACAGGTAGAAACCTATCAAAGAGAGATCCAACCTAGAACTAAGGAGAAATTTCTGGACAATGAGAACAATCAATGAACAGCTTGTCTCCAGAAGCTGTGGTGTTCCGTCACTGGAGGTTTTTCAGAAGAGATTGCATAGCCGTTTGTCCAGAATGGTATAGGATCTCTGCTTGGGTGGGAGGTTAAGACTAGAAGACCTCCAAGAACCCTTTCAACTCTATTATTCTGTTCTATTCAACGTGTAAACAAAAACAGAAAATGAATGTCTTACACATATTTATCTAGAAGTAAATTCTGTGGCATTTGACAAAACTATGTAATCTTCTGTGGTCACCAGCTGTAAGCCAGAGATCCATGTCTCTGTGAAGCTGATGGATGTTGATGTTCATATCCATTAAAAGCTACTCCTATGATCCACGTTGATATATCAGTAACCTATCTGAAGATTCCAAGAGAGGCTGGATTTAGCTGCCAGTTCAATGTTACAGCAAGTCAGTAGAATTGTAGGTAAAGGAGAATGCCTAATAGTTGGTCTAACTAAAGAAACTGCAAAAGCAGCTTCTGATCTGTCAACAGCTAGGAATCTCAGTTTGCACAAGCTTGGAAACTTTGGAAGTGGATCCTCCAAAATTATTACAGTATATGTTGCAAGTGAGAAGAAAATTAATTAATTACACTATGAAATATTAACAGACCAATTTCATGGGAAGCAATCATATTAATACTAATGAATGAATTGTGATTTGAATTTAAATTACCCAAAATTCTACCTCAGTGACTTCATTTTTGTCTTGTCCCTTTCTCATCCAAGGCTCTCACTTTTAGGAAAATGGCCACAGGCATTTGTTTCACAAGCCAAATGCAGCCCTTGTATTGCCTGAAAGAGTTTAGTCTCACTTGTGGATAGAAAAAGTCAAGTAACTGTGAATCCACAGAAATCATTAATGTGATGCTGGATGGAATTCTAGATCAGGGTTTCTCAGTTCCAACAACTTCAAAATGTGTGAACGTCAACTCCCAGAATTCCTCAACTTCTAAAAATTGCTGAGATTCTTTTAAAAGTAAAAATTGGTAAACTAGAAAAATGTGGGATATAAAGCATCACCACCACCAGATGGATTTGTAACTGGCTGACAAACTATATTCAATGAGTAGTCCTTAATGGTACTACATCTATATGGAGGAAAGTAAGCAGTGGGGTACCACAAGGTTCTGTCTTAGGCAGGGGTGGGATCCTACCAGTTTGCACCTATTTGTTGTTAACATTCTAAGCAGTTCGGAGAACCGGTTGTTAGAAGAAATTACTGGCCTAATCCTGTAAGGAAAGCAGGAAGGAAACATTCTGGTGTTGCTTACAGAAACTGCCTCTCCATTAACCCTTATTACATTCTTGGCAGGACTAGACTTCCTGTCTCAGGAACTTCTCTGGAGTTTTTTTCCCCTCCTTTGCTAGTACTTTGCTTGTGTGGAGTGACCATTCAAAGTTACAATGGCACTGAAAAAAAGTGACTTATGACTATTTTTCACACTTACGACTTTTGCAGCATCCCCACAGTCATAAGAGGCCAGGCGAGGAGATGCGTGCCTCAATGTGAGTGATATTGAGTTGGCCATGCCCAGCCAATAACATGACCACCAAGCCACACCCACCAACTAAGCCACGCCCACAGAACCAGTTGTTAAAAAATTTGAATCCCACCCCTGGTCTTAGGCCCAGTACTCTTCAATATCTTCATAAATTATTCAGATGAGGGAATAGACGGAGAACTCATCAAATTTGTAAATGACACTAAGCTGGCAAAAATAGCCAACTCCCCCAGAAGACAAGCTCAGGATCCAAAAAGATCTTGACAGACTTGAAAATTTGAAAAACGGGCCCTATCCAACAACATGAAATTTAATATGGAGAAAAGCAAGGTTTACACCTGGGCAGGAAAAACCAAAGATACAAGTACAGATTACGTGAAACCTGGCTCAAACAGAGTAATAGTGAAAGGGACCTTGGAGTTCTAGTGGACATGATAGCAGTATTCTAGTATTGAAGAAGCTGCCACAAAGAGGAGGGGGTTAATTTATTTTCCAAAGCACCAGAGGGTGGGTCAAGAAACAATAGATGGAAACTAATCAAGGACAGAAGCAACCTGGAATTAAGGAGAAACTTCTTAACAGTGAATAATTAACCAGTGAAACGGCTTCCCTTCAGAAGTTTTGGGTGCTTCATTGTTGGGTTTTTAAAAGAAGAGACTGGACAGTCACCTGTCTGAAATGGTATAGAGTCTCCTGCTTAGCAGGGGGTTGGACTAGAAGACCTCCAAGGTCCCTTCCAGCTCTATTCTAATTGATTGAGAAACACTTCTAGATGTTATGTTATGACTGAACAAGTGCAGGGAGATATACCCCTCTCTGACCCTAAAAACATAACGTTGTCCTATGTTTTACATCTTTGCCTCCTCCACTTGTGTGAGGAAGGCACCTTCTATTTTTGATAATATGACTTGGAAGTCCAACATCTGTGATAGGTTAGATTAAAAGTTGCAAAGCCGCTTCCGTTCTCTCTCATTTCATAACCTCAGCAGTCTTGGAGGGGCCAGCTGAGCCAATGTATTTCCTGCGCAGGGACAATATGGCGGAATATTGCAGCAAAGTTCAGATTTGCAAGCATTGAATCCATGGCTCTTGGAGTGATCTCTCTGC
Source organism: Notechis scutatus (assembly GCF_049901735.1). Classification (NCBI taxonomy): domain Eukaryota; kingdom Metazoa; phylum Chordata; class Lepidosauria; order Squamata; family Elapidae; genus Notechis; species Notechis scutatus. The sequence continues at coordinate 94,051,808 of NC_142013.1, forward strand.
CTCATACCCCCCCCCCCGACTTTCCAGTCCCTGGTATTTTGCTGGGCATCCGCGTTGCTGAAGGCTTTTTCTCCTTGAAACTGGGTAGTCATTGACAGCAGACAGGCAGGTGGGGTCTATGGCAGGAGATAGCAAAGACTCATCTCTGGGAAGATTTAATACTCTTCCAATATCTCTTCTCGAGTGGAAATTTCAGGATATTCCATCTGGGAAAAAAAAGACTTTTTGTGAAGAAGTTATTAAAACTTCAAGCTTTGTTGCTCTTATAGCAAGGATGTCGAGTTACAACTCCCTGTCTAGGTCACCCCAAATTAATGTTATCTGCAGATATTATTGTCCAACAGATTGTGATGTTCTCCTCCTTAATGTAGCTAAGCTTTTCTCTACTATTGCTAAAATACCTTGTGTTGTGATGGGTTTTATAATTAGAAGGTATTTTCATTTTTTTCTTATTTTGCATAGGTTAATGACAGAATAATGTTTATCATTCAAACCAATAAATTTGGGGGAAATCAACAGCAAACTAACAATCCTATCAGATTTCCTATCAGATTTCCAGGGGGAAAACCAAACATTAGCATCTTCTCAACTTTTTTCTTGATTTCAGCCTAAACCTGCTGCAAATGATAGTCCAGGCATGAGTACATTTCTTTAAAGCTATAGATTAATGAGGAAAAGTTATCCTCATTAAAGTCTATACAGATTCCTATCTTCATGTTGAAATATTAACTTCCTCCTTTCCTTCTTCTCTCACATCCTTCCTTCCCA